>NC_068364.1:66263476-66553476 GCF_020536995.1 Dreissena polymorpha
TTAAGAAATACGACGTTACATCAAAATGACTCTTTATGAATCATCAAAAATGTATTTTATGAACCAGAAATTAAACGAATAAGGATTTTGTAAATCTGAATGTTGAAGGAATACTGGCGTCAACATTGATCCTCATGAACCTAAAATTATTCCAACAGATAGTTGTCTAAATGAATTTTGCTCTGTGTAAGACTGGGACTTGAGAAAGGCAATGGAAAAGCGTTTAAACCTATTAGGTATTCTTTATGGTAAAACAATCGCATTCAATATACGGAGAACTAGACAGAGAACATTTCATTTTAACATAATTTCGCCCCCATTGGTGCAAAAAGGTACCATATGACATTTTGGTCAAAAATGACATTTTAGTATATTTCATTAGGATTTGTATAATCTCATTCTGTAAAAATATCTAAGCTGTATCTTGTAAGGTTCCAAAGATATAGGTTATGTAAAAAGGTACCAAGTGAAAATTGCAAACATTTGTTTGTGCAAAAAGGTACCATATGACACATGGTACCTTGTTGCACCAAGGGTGTGTGGAAAATTTAAATAAATATCAGTGCAAAAAGGAACCATATGACACATGGTACCTTTTGCAGACATGAAATGAATGTGTCCACATTTTTTTTATTATATCAATATGTTTAGTTGGTACCTTTTAGCTAAATTATGAATACACTATCCAGACCTAGGTAACAATCAATTGGTTTATGTTGTACCTTTGGCCTCAGCAATGAATACACTTTCCAGACACTGATAACACTATCAAATATCCTGTTACCCCTAAGTTGTCTTGTAATAAGCAGACGATAATTATGAGGGTGAAGTGTTTGCACCTTCATTTGGGGATTATTAAAGTGAAGAGAGCAGACAAATACTGAGATTTTATACATATGACTTTGTACACGTTATTCATAGAAGGAGATGGAAAATAATAAATCTGTAAGTATATTTGTATTGCCAAATTAAACTTCATAGACCAGTTAGTAATGGAAACAATGAAAACATAATACTCAATATAATACTTTCATCCTTTTTGAAAGAGTTGATTTCTTCCTATATATGGAGTAATTTATTTCTGGGAGCAGTCACAAGAAGAACATACTTTAAAATGTACTAACGTTTCAAAAAGTAGCTTGTAATTTCACAGTTTTTACAGAATAAGTTTTAATTTTATTTAAACAGTATATCAATAGATTCACTTTATGTTGGTATTTGCTAAAACAGATAGGAAGACGAGGTTTGGTCCGATGAAGAAGTTTATCATACATTTACACAAGAGGAACTTTTAGGACCTGTGATAGCAACGCAAACAAAAGACAATGATTCCGACACTACAGATTCGGAAGATATTCCATTAGCTGCTCTTGGCAGAAAAAAGAAAGCAACCAGTTAAAAGGAAACTTATCCAAAGTGATAGTGATCAGATCATGATGATAGTGCTGATGATGAAAATTATGATCCTAACAAGATGAGATCAATTCAACTGATTCAGAATTCAATGTTAAGAAGGTGAAGACAAAAGAAAAGAGAGACGTGTGCTAATGAAACAAGCAAAGAGAAACTGCATGGAAAAAGAAAACCAAGAAATTGAAAATTCGAAAGAAAAATAATGAAAGGAGAATAAGTCAAAAGTGTACTTGCCAAGAAATTGAGAGATAAAATAATATTGTTGCAAAACAGACGAAAGGTAGCCAGTGTAGCGGTTATATAGGCACATAAAATCAGCCAACATATTGCACAATCCAGGCTATGATCAGAAAAGCCCATACAGGACGACTTGACACACTTCTTGCTTGTAATGAGCTGCCCAGGGGAGCATGTGAAATCGCCACATGCTTATTAAGAACACATTATCTGTCTGCCATAGAAGCAATGTCAATGAAATAATATTTTTTTCTGATACATGTGGAGGTCAAAATCGGAATCAGTACGTAACTGCGTCACTGTTGTATACCATATCGCAAGTACCAAACCTGAAAGTCATTAGCCACAACTTTCTACTTTCAGGCCAGTCCCAAATGGAATGCGATTCAGTCCATTCAACCATTGAACGTGCCAAAAAAGTAACGCCAGTGTATGTTCCATCCCAATGGTGTACTTTAATTTCTCTGGCAAGAAAATCACAGCCATATGTAAACTATACCAATGAAATACAATCATGTAATGGACTTCAAAGACTTTGTAAAGAAACATTGTACAAATCTAAAAACATCAGTCACTGGACAAAGAATAAACTGGCTTAAGGTAAAGTGGATACAAGTGCGAAGGGACAATCAAAGATCAATATTTGTGAACTACAGCTTTGACGTCAACCAATTTCAGGAAATTCAAGTACAGAAAACAACAAGAAAACAGAAAGGTGTTCATAACACTTGGCCAACTTGTGAGTCAGATTAAAAGCGTTGTTACGACACAAAACTGCCAATATCAATTCAATAGAAAACTGACCTTGTTAATTTATGCTCAAAAGAAATCATTTCCTGAGGAGTTTCATTCTTATTACGAGTCCTTACCGACGAGCAGTAAGGAAAAGGATTTTGTTCCTATGGAGTCAGATGAGGAAGATACTGATATCGAGTGAAGAATGTTGACATTGTGGATATTACGGGTGCTGTACATTTATGTCAAAAACTGAAATTTGCAAGATTAACTTTCAAAAATACTATTGTTTTTTAATCTCAACAATACTTTAATTGTTTAACTTTAGAGATGTGTCACATCTTAATAGATGTTTATACTTCACTGTTGTTAATAAAGTGTAATCATCATATTCACTTTCCAGTTTTGTGTGGTGCAAAAAGGTACCATATGTCATATGGTACCTTATTGTGCCTTTTATAATACAATCTACATAAATAGTTCATGCAAAAAGGAGCCAAGTGTGCATATGGTACCTTTTTGCATTTTGT
Organism: Dreissena polymorpha; assembly: GCF_020536995.1. Lineage (NCBI taxonomy): Eukaryota > Metazoa > Mollusca > Bivalvia > Myida > Dreissenidae > Dreissena > Dreissena polymorpha. Next base: position 66,266,392 of record NC_068364.1, read on the forward strand.
TTACCTTAATATTGAATTATGCAAAAAGGAACCATATGACATAATTGATCAATTATCGCTTATTGATAAATGTAACATGTTCAATTTTTGCAAGGATGAAGGTTGTAGTTATATCTAACCATATGCACAATTGCAGTCCTGAGTTGTATGTAGTAAATTAGATATTCACTTCAAATCTTTAAACGCGTTTTTCTCAAAACTATGAAAATGTCACTTGGTACCTTTTTGCACCAATGGGGCGATTTGATACCTACAGAATTTTTTTTTGCTTGTAAAGATAAGTACGAGTCTATTCAACTTGAAATGTAGGTGAAAATGTGCTCTGGTCTTAAATTACTTCAAATCTGGGATACATAATAAGATTATTTAATTTAAAGTACACTATTGTACGAATATTAAGAAGAGCTGTGGTTTTAAAGTACTTGTACACGCCTGTAGATATAGAGTTTAAGGATGTGTCTGTATGCATACAGTCATTACTTGGCAGCATGAAGTATCAATGCAAAAATAGCGTCATTAACCAATAACCGTTTCTGACGAACTTCCTACATACCCAAACGCTTGACACCGTATAGAAAACTAGTTTTCGTAGCTGATGATACATCCACAAGAAAATTGAAATGCAAATGGTACTACACAGTCTAAAGTATACCAATGGAAAGATCTAGGATCCCAAAAGGTGCCTGGTGCTGCTAAAGAAATGAGCAGTGTGGAAATTCGGAACAGACGATGACTTTTTCTGATTATGTGTTATATCAAGGGTATTTGTAAGTAAAATGTATTAATTACAGGTGTAAGCACATGTGCTTCGTGAGTGTTGTTATCGAATACTTGACAAAATTAATTAAAGTTTGGAGGATATTTATCATTTCAATGTTGATGCCCTAAAGGGACAGGAGCGATGAACCAAAAATAGGAGCTGGGTGAAGCTACCTCCTATTTTGCTCTACGTTTTCCCTAAGTATTCCAAGTTTGTTAGAGCCTATACATTGTGAAATATGTTTTGTTATTATGAAACCGGTTAACGTCGAATAGACGCGATTTATATGGTAATGATTTTAGATAGAAACGAACTGAGCAAATTACATGGCCCGGTCGGACCGACTAACGAATATGCAACGGAGAAAAAAACGCACAAAAATGCAGATTTTGGTTATCCTGTGATTAAATTTACCTGCTCCTCTGCCGCTCAAGACTCTCGCAAACGGTGTGTGAAGCGTAGGAAACACACAATGACCGCACAAGTACCGGTGCTATAACGGGAAAAAACGAACGTTTAACGGATATGTACCTGATAATTAACGGTCGGCTAACGGATATGAATGTGCGAGTAAAGGACTTCTACCGGATAAAACGGCAGTGTAATGCCATTAGTACCGGACAAAACGTTCGCCCAACGTGAGAGAAATGGAAAAGTACCGAACACCAACGTACAACGTACAACGATGAAAAAGTAGGGCACATCCTCAGAATCATGTGGCAAAACTTCAGGTTCTGGCAGGTTAGGGTCTCCGTTCTCAGCTGCTGCCTTCAGGTCGGACTCGTTCCACAACTGTGCATCGGATGCAGCAACACGGCCTTCAATGTCAGCCCAGACGAACTTGTAGTCAAAATCCTACAGGGCTAGCAGGACAACGGTTAAGTACTTCTTGTAGTTAAACTACGTAGACCCGGATCTTGGTGGACATTTGCAGGCAATATGTTCGCCATCAATAGCACCAAGAGTATGGGGGATATTCCAGCTGTCCCTGAAGCCGTCCGCTATTCGCGTGCAATCGGCAGCTGTTGTTGGCAACGGCATCACCTCGTCAGCATACTCATCTATGACTGCTCTACAGACCTGACGCGTAAAAGATAACAGTATAATAAGCTAGCGTGGATTATAAGTGTATGACACATGTCGTAGATAATCCATGACTTTTAGCGAGTGGATGATAAGGTAAAAACATACTACTTCATAAAATGTGCTTATAACTGTGTGCATTTCAAGATATGCGCACAAGACAGTACTAATGACAATATACAATTTAGAAGGTTAGTGTTGTAGTGCGCGCACTCATCTATTTGCCTTTTATCCTATACCAATAACTTAACACAATGCAATTCATATAAACTGATGCTAGACGTAGACATTAAAATATATAAATATATTTAAATGACTAACAGAAGCCTTTTTAAAAATTTATTTTAACACTATAGTAAATTAAGCGGTACTTATTTTAGCACGAGAAGAGAAATAGTGTTGTGGGGTACCCTCCAGCCGAATCGCATATCACGGTACCTTGAACCAGACACAAGATGCCGCAGCGCAATTGATAGCTTCATCCCTGGTTCAATTGGAAGTATGTAGTTGTTTCGCTGTTTCGTTATCCTTTGGCCCACTCGTGCGAGAATCTCATCAAACATCTCGGTTGGCACTCTCATGAAGTTGACAAATGCGAAATGGATCTCTTGAACAATGCTATACAAACTACCGGTACATGTACCGCTTGTAATTGATATATCACGTGTGTTATGTATCTTGAACACGGGTATACAAACTACTGGTGCACGTGGCGCTTGTCATAAATATCACGCAGGCGACATGGATCTCTTGAACAAGGTAACACCAACTACTGGTACACGTGACGCTTGATATATCGCGTATGTGACATGGATCTCTTGAACAAAGGTACGCCAACTAAAGGTACACGTGGCGCTTGATATTACTATCACACAGGCGACATCGATCTCTTGAACAAGGCTATAATGTACCGCGTGTAATTGATATAACACGTGTGTTATGTATCTTGAACACGGGTATACAAACTACTGGTAAACGTGGCGCTTGTCATTAATATCACGCAGGCGACATGGATCTCTTGGGCATGCGTATGTCAACTAACGGTACACGTGACGCTTGCCATGAACATCACGCAGGCGACATGGATCTCTTGGGCATGCGTATGTCAACTAACGGTACACTTGACGCTTGTCATGAACATCACGCAGGCGACAGTTGAGCATGCGTATGTCAACTAACGGTACACGTGACGCTTGCCATGAACATCACTCAGGCGAGATAGATCTCTTGGGCATGCGTATGTCAACCGCCGTTACAAGTGACGCTCGTCATTAAAATCAAAGTACTAGTACATGTACCGCTTGTAATTGATATCACACTTGCGTTATGTATCTTGAACATGGGTATACAACCTACTGGTACACGTGGCGCTTGTTATGTCACGCATGCGACATGGATCTCTTGAATATGCGTATATAAACCACCGGTACACGTGACGCTTGAATGATATCACGCATGCGATTGTTCACTTGAACATGACTATGCCAACTAAGGTACAATTGTCTCTTGTAATAGATATTACTTGAACATGGGTATGCGAACTATCGATATACGTGCCGCTTGTACTTGATATGGCACATGAATTTATGTAACATACGTATGCAACTACCGGTAAATGTACCGCTTGTAATCGTGTCACTAGTTATAACAATGTTTAACCGTATAGTAAATTTCATTGTCATTTTTAAAAACTAGATATGCCCGATACACCAGTCACTCGTGTCAACCTGTACACTTGAAGGAAAGTTGTCATTTGTATTGATATGGCTCCTTTGAGGTAAGAATAATAACACACTGTATGCATAATAGTTATATTGATCAAAAAGTGAAACAACACGATACAACCATACATCACATTACAAAAACTGTATACAAATACTTATTTGCAGTCAGGCCACAGGGCCATAGTACATACAGTTTAATTTCATAATTATATAAAATAACCTGAATAGTTAAAGAATACAAAGTCATATGATGCAACACGCATGCACTTTCGTAGAACAAATGCTGCTATACATTATAATACCACCAAAACAAGGATTACCTAATAATTAAATACCTATAACATGTAAGCATGCAAAATAGTAACAAACTTATAAAGTAACCTAAGAATCAGTTTTTTTTATCAGATATAAATAAACAATGCAATACAAGCATGCAGTATTAAAATGACAGCTAATTTGCATGATAATTACGTAGTTGTTATATATAAGCATGCACATACACACATTTTGCAATCAAAAATATGTGCTTGTAATTTTCATCGGCCATTAACATATTGAACAAACCAAACAGTTTCCATTTCATTCAACCACTGCGGAATAAACAAATCATATCTGTGTTATACAATGGGCACTGCATAAACACAGGGTACTCATCTTCTACATTATAAACATGTTGCATAAGACAAAATTTACAGTATCTATGATCACGTATATAACATACAACAAGAATATCAGTGAAACTGATGGATGCTTCCCGATGATGCGCTATGTCAATCTATGTGTTAATAACCACCTAAAAAAATCTATTATTAGCCTCGGTGACATTGACCCCAGTGACCTCATCAAAAGGTAGAGGTCCATGCAAGGTATCTACATGCCAAATATGAAAGAGATCGGTAAAGTATTGAAGGTGCTATGAGAAACTGTAACAAAAGTGTGACTGAAAAATCTATTATTAGCCTTGGTGACCTTGACCCCAGTGACCTCATCAAAGGTAAAGGTCCATGCAAGGTACCTACATGCCAAATATGAAAGAGATCGGTAAAGTATTGAAGGTGCTATGGGAAACTAGTGAGGAAGGACAAACTGGCAACTATATGCTCCGCCGAAATTTTATTTCGGGGAGCATAACAATTAGGAAAAATATGAAAAACAACGAATTTCAAGAATAAATGCTACGACAGAATCAGGAACACTGATAATAAAATGGCTTTTGTAAGGTGCATGAAGACAGCAAAATGAATACTGCAAATCATACAAGTCACAGAACATTTTATTGACAATTTTTCATAAATGATTCAGCTATAAAGGTGCCATGATGACACTATATCGCTCATCTGACTGTTGCTTTTGTCTATAAACTTGAACTCTCTTCCTGGCCATTTAAAAGAAGTGTTCACTATGAGCAAATAAGGACAAATTTGCCTGTGAGTTGGGAATAGCATCTTTTGAAATTTACGAAGGAGGTCAACCAGACGATGTTTTATGCCAAATATATAAGCTTTCCTTTTGGTTGCCATCTCAACCAGATTTATGCATGGAATGCATTTCATTTAACAACTTTGAAAGAGGTTCATGCAAGAAAACTCGTGCCATGTTTCATTAAGATTGGCACAGAGGTTAGATGTTGTTTAAGTAAAAAATGTTGACCCATGACGGATCAAGACCATTCACAATAGCTCACACTGAGCACTTTATGCTCAGTTGAGATATAAACACAAAACAATTATTGCATAATAATACATAGTATGTGTTTACTCGCTCAGTCTTTAAATAGAAAAAAAGCATCAAAAGATGCAATAGTAAGTATTAAAAGTTGAGATGAACTTAAAATTATAGATCATTTAAGTATCACAAATTAAACTAACCCAGCTAAAGCAATTCTTATCTTTTTTTCATTTGATAACTTTTTCTTCTTATTCCATTCATTTAAAAAGAATTGTAGGTAAAAGCAAAAGTGTGACTTTGACATCTGACGGGCCGACCTTTTATTGCACTGTATAAAGCTGTTAAATTGTTCACATATTTCAGAATTTACAGATTCAAAGCCTTGAAGTCTGCTAGCTGTAAAAGCACTAGAACATTTGTGGGAGTAGCCATGGAAAATATCATGAAAAAAACGTACATTTTTATAGTATCCACTTTCTCTGTTTAGGCAATATTCTTGTAAATTACATGCAGTCATAAAACACGTCTTGTGGAGGGGTTTCTAAATAGCTATAGAGTGATAATGCGGGATCTTTTCTTCCTTCTGCCCCAGTCATGTGAAAACCATAGCAATGTCCATGGTCTGCACAGAACCAAAGAAATAATGTTGATGTTCCTCGAGCAGAAGTTTGAACTTTAGAATAAAGCTTTTGACATTTTTCAAATTCTAAAGTCGCATCGTCATGGTCTATATTTCTTTTAACACAGCTATCATTGTCAATGGAAAACTTTCTTACACTTCTTAACTTTAACCCAGATTCATTAAAATAATAGGCCCTTCCAAACTTTTCAGGATTGTATGTGCCCAGTTGAGGTACAGGTGGTTCTGGTTCAGTAACTTGCAATGACATTGATTCATTAATTAGATATTGCAAAAATAATCTAATGTCATCGGGCAATATTTCATTGTTACTTATTAAAGACTCGCAAATTAAATCTCTTAGTTCAGGTGCAAACGAACGAGTTTCATTAACAATACTATTAAATCGATCATTTTCAATATTGGGGCTATTTAATAATAGTTGAATTTTGTAACAATATGCAGGGGGTACCAGGCTTGTAATGGACGCTGTTGTGGCTAGCATTTTTAAAACATTTGAATATGAAACTCGTTCATTATCACTCATTTGATAAAATCTTTCAAAGGAACCCAAAACTTCAGAGGGCAGTGCTTGTTTTAACAACTCGATACGGTCCAATAAATCCCTCTCTGGAATAATTTCATTCTCTTTAATTTCATTCAGTTCTTTCCGAGCAATGTAATCTAAAGTAGTTCGAAGGTTAATCATTTCTTGTTTGTCTATTCCATTCAAATTTTTCAAAAAACATCTATCCATTCTACGATGCAGCGTATTATTAATGCCCAAAGCCTGGTTTGTTTCTGTAATTTCCTCATAATTTGAATTCCGAAATCCAACCCCTACTTTTGTACCATCACAGCACAATCTCTTAGGACCATAACCACATACACCACAGGGTATACGGAAATCTATTTTCATGTTTGAAGCCCAACTGAACCAAAAATTTAAAAAAAACTGTTTGATCCATAAACCTAGCCTTATTGTGGCGAGTTTTATACATCTCATTTTTAAACTGGCAGTAAGAGGAAAAAGTGCAACTAGAATTCATAACCATAGATACAAATTCCCACCCTATTTCATCTCCTGCTGCTGTATCCCTACTTAATACATGTATACAATCTAAGTCCCCTTCATCCCAAAGAATTCTGCATGGCTTACTAATTGAATTATAGCATTCACGTATATGAATGTCACATTTTACAGGTGCAAAATTTGTGTAAATAGTTAATGTCCTTTGTCTTTCGTGTATGGTCAGTCCATTTTCACTGTAATTATCGTCATCTTCTCGCTTGAGCCAACCGCTTCCACAGGGACAGGTATTGTCTGGAATATCTGGAAATAATACAGGTCCTTTTAGGCAGCCATCTGAACATCGAACAAGGTTAGAATCATTCCACTGATCACGTTTTATGATATTTTTCCTTAACTCATTATTGTCTTTAAGTCTGGGAGAATGTTTACTTCTACACTTAAAATTCCAAAGTCCAGATTCCTCATTGAAGTTATTGTATGCAGCAGTACTTAATGTAACCGAAACAGGCATTTCATTATCAATATTGTCATCAAATAACTGCTGTTCTTCATCATCATTGTTATCATTAGTTGTATGAATTAAATCTTCCCACATGTGAGTATATGATTTAAATAAGTTTAAGTGCCTACAAACCTTCGAATTTAGTAAAGTACTTATATTTCTCTTATAACTCTTTTGAGAACGGCATCTACCAGCAGTGCATGACACAGTGCATTTACCAAGCCTTTTGTTCATGCTAAAATGAACAAAAGCTGGATACTCGTCACCTTCTATAAGAACAGAATATTTTCTAATTTCTGGTTTTCTAGATATTTCAACTATTTCCTGATTGTTAAAACACAAAGCCTTTTGAACAAAGTGTTGGATTCTTGACAATGATTCTGGACACTGTACATGGTCCGGTGCTAAACAAGGTAATACATGCAATTTAACAAACTTACAATGCATGCAAGTTACACAGTTATCTCCTGAAGAGTCTAAAACTAGAAATTCTTCGTTCCTAATATTAAATTCCTTCACATTAAGCAGAGTTTTGTATATTTTACATGTGCAGTCAAGATAGTCACCAGTTTCTTGACAAAACCTAGTAGTGAAAATAAAATCATTTGCTTTAAATGAACCATCCATTTCGCAGTAATCATTAAGGCAACAAACTAGATTGCCGCTGTCATCATGCATTTGTATAACTAAAGTGCCATGATCTAGAAGGGAACAACAGTAGTTTTTAAATATTGACAGGTTTCCGAAATGCTCAGAAATATCCGTTTCAGTGTCTTTATTAGAAATGCCAACTCTTTTCTCTAATTCTGATCTACAAATATTTATTGGCTTTAAATGCTTTATGGTCTTTCTTTTTTTCAAAACTGGTTCTGACGTTTCAACAGTGGTTTCATTGCATTCATTTAACTCTGGAAAATACTTCTTATAAAAGGAAAATAAGTTAACATAATCCTTTTTCAAAAAGAGCTGAATCGTTTTGTTTCTTAATGATGTACCCAAAGAAATGTTGCCTGATTCAACAAAATTAGATTCATAACGTGCTGATTTAACAAATAAATCTGGCTTTGCTTTGATGTTTCCAGACAAGCAATTCAAAACAAATGACTGATGTAGGAGAGTACCATTCACAACTGCTGGTACTGTTATTATATCTTTTGAACAACGACTTTTGGTCACAAGTTGATTTATTTTAAAGTCATAAACTAGTTTTAGTAAACTTTCATGCAAATCCTGCGGTTTCATTTTAAAAAACATCTTTTCAGGCATGTCTACAGATGCTTTTGATTTGAATGGCGAAAAAAGTACTACGTAAGACAGTAGTTGAACACTATCACAATTTTCATTGTCATTCAGTTCATTTACATATGATGGCAAAATTTTATTTACACAATGACTAAATATTTTATCTGGGCGATTCCTTTTTATATTATGTTTATTTTCATCGATTTTCATTTGATTTATATCTTCCAATGTAATAACTTTATGCAACAAAACATTATCATCTGCAACATTAAAATGCTCCTTAAGGAAATATAAGTACTTCTGTTCCATGAATCCACTGTAAACTCCAGATTCAACGTACCTTACATAATAAAATTCATTGTCTTCAATTTTATTTTTAAAAACTGAACATACAAAGGTTCCAGTTGTACAGTTGTTATGTGCAGATAATCTACTAGCTTCTTGTTCTAATTTTAAAAAAGATTGCTTCTTTGATGTAACAAAACACTTTTTCTGCTAAAGTTTGTAATACAAGATTTTGCAATTTTAAAGCGTTTGAACAGTTTGTTAAATTTTCAATCAATATATCTGACCACAATTTATTGTCAACATTAAATTGAACATTCTCATTTGATTTTCTTCTTTTCCGCATTCCTTTGTTTAAAGTTGTTCCTGAGAAGTATGTATTGCACAACTCTGGTCTAGATGTAGAGACAAACACATTATTTTCATTATTACTAGCTACAGTATATATATCTTTAGGAGTAGGACTATAGTCAGCAGCAGTATTAAACTGTACAGTTGGACACTTTCCCTCATCATTTTCCCAGTTTTCACCTAAATATTTTCTTTTAAGTAAGAAGTTATTATTATTTTTTTCATAATCAGAAGGAAGACGTATACTTAGCAATTCCAGGTATTTGTAGTGTTCCTCTATTGTGTAATAACCCGTTGGAATGGAGAAATCTTCATCAAATAAGAGCAGCATCAGTTTGGACCTCTGAAATTTTTAATTCAATAATGACAAATAATTTTGTCATTTTCAAATAAGGCATATAAGTGATTTTCATATACGATCTTTAAAAGTATACAACTGAATCCTCTTATCTTCAAATGAGCGGGATCGCCAGACAAACTTCAACATTGCGACATATTTGAAACCAATTGAGAAACAATTTCATGGCCATATCTTCATTTGTTCATTTAGTATCAGCAGTATGTTCTAATCGAACAAAAGTGTTGACACTTAGAGATAAACAAACAATTGAACATCTGTAATAATGGTAGGAAATGAAAAACACATTGACTTGTTAGATATTAAATAAAATTTCGAGATAAATGAAAATGCTTTATATAACATGAACAAGACAATTTACCAGATGAAGTGGACACATATGCAGATCTGTTGTCTGTTCATTGATCTTCCCATCAGGTAGCGTGTTTTTTCATTCATCGATTGTTTTGAATATCTCGCTGTTCTGTGGGCACAAATATGTGAGCAGTGCAATCAAAAGTACTAAAATGGCATGCCTTAAAGGAATATCTCTTTGGAATGAATATGTTTTACATAAAAATGCATTTAAAAATGTACAATCGACAACTTTACAACACATTGCCAATTCTTTTCTCGTAACAGTTAAAAAAACACCAATTAACAATGATTAACACATCTGTACAGTTTATACTGAAAATATACAAATGATTACCTACATCATACAAATGTCTCAAAAGATGCAGCTCAAATCTTCTTACAGCTGAAAAACATTCATGGCAGTCTTCCCATTGGCATCTATTTGTTCCCTCTATGTGACATACTATATGGGCACTAAGTTCACCATAATTAATAAATTTCTTGAAGCATGATGTCCACTGGCAACTGAAAGTCTGTGGAAGTAAACATTTGTATTGTTATTAAATTGCTTAGTGAATATATAAGATATATACGAGTATAAAAACAAGCAATCATATGTTTTTTATTTTTAAATATACTACTATGGTAGTAGTATTTGAGGAAATGAAAACAACTATCAGAATGGATTAACATCATTTTTTTACATTAATTGACTACCTAAATTACAGAGGAAACAGAATGGATTAACATCATTTTTTACATTAATTGACTACCTAAATTACAGAGGAAACAAGAGATGTGTTTGTGAAACCCAATGCCCCCTACTGCGCTTTTATGCCGCACAGCAGCTATTTTAGAAAAAAAGACCTTTGACCTTGAAGGATGACCCTAACCTTTCAAAACTCAAAATGTGCAGCTCCATGAGATACACATACATGCCAAATATCAAGTGGCTATCTACACTATTACAAAAGTTATGACCAAGGTTAAAGTTTTGGGACAGACAGACACACACAATGCCAACCAGACAGGCCAAAAACAATATACTTCAATCATTTGATCTTTGGGCATACAAATAGAAAATGGTCAATATATGAGATAATAATTTCAAACAAGCACCTTCCTCAAATTACCCTAACCACACATATAATATATATATATATGTATAAATATATATTTATAGAACATTAACAAGGTTAAAATTCCTCTGCTTAAGGAACTTGCCCACTAATATTGTTTATTATAAGGCAGGAATATCTCACCGGTCCAGGGTTAAGTTCAACGTCATTTGAAAGAATAAGAAGAAGCTGTGAAGTGTCTACATCTTGTTGGGGCGTCTCGTCAGTGTCTCGTTGGAAAAAGAAGTGGGATGGCACATTGACTTGATCTTCATTTGCGGCATTGTCATCTTGTTGGGGCGTCTCTTCAGTGTCTCGGTGGCAATGGATGTTGGATGGCACGTTGATTTCATCTTCCTATAATAGAATAACCCTTCCTTTAATACAATATTTACTAAAAAAACAAGACTATTGCTAAGCAATGTATGTCCCCTACAGGCTCCACCATTATCAGATTTTTTTTCATTATATATATTTGTTGCCATAGCAACCAGAAATTTTGACGTAGGAACAAAATGAAATGACGTACATAATGTCCATATTGCCATATATCCATGTTTCAAGAAAAAATATGAAGAACTTTTTAAGTTATCGCAGGATCCAGAAAAAGTGACAGACTCACAGAGCGCAAACCATAAGTTCCCTCAGGTTAAACTGTTAGGGGAGAAAAAGTATTATATTTTTTCATTCAAAAACATAGAGTATATTTACATAACATAAAGCTATACAACAATATGTGTTCCATTTAAAAACCTGATTGTAAAGTGTGTCAGGCCTATCAACTTTCCACGATGAATGCTTCCTTATAAAATGGTCGAGCATGGCATCTTCCGATGAACAGCACACCCTGCAGTTTGGGCAATTGTAGCAAGGGACCTAAAAAATACCACTTAGCCTGAGGATTCTAAAATCGCATCTAAGTAATATTTGTGAAAAACTCATGGAAATTGAAACAAAACAAAAACATTTACCACAATTGGTTCATACTTTAGAACATCTTTACATTATAATGAATTCAATACAGGCCCAGGACTGGTCCTGAAAAGCTTGCACATGGAAGACTTACATACACCAAAACCCCGCTTAACAGGTTATTGGTGATAATCAATTATACCTGAATTGTAAGAATACCAACTATTTAGACTAATTTTATAAGGTCCTTTGTGTCGTCTTTAAAGCTTGGTTTTACTGTATTTGTAGAACATCTAAATGACCATACATGAAAGGATGAATGTGTGTTTTAAAGGATCTTCTTGAACAAGTTTTGTTTATCTGACAAGAAAGAATACTTTCTGTCATTGATTTACCTGTTTGTTCTTCTTTTTCGTCATGGTAGGTTTCTCCCTTTTAACCTTACCAGTCTTGACTTCCATCTTCTTGCGTTTCTGAAAAGTTATTATGCTATCAGTCCATATTACCAGTACAAATGCTACAAATTACTACCGGTTATATAATTTGAAAAGCGTATACCTTTGGAGATGATTTGAAATAATGTGAATACATCCCTTTCATTAAATTCATTCTTTTAATGAAAACATAAAATTTGTTTATAGCATTGTGCCATGCTATGAGATCAATTGGCATGCTACATATATATAGTGTCATATAAGCAGGGCAATCATTGTCTTTCATGCTTGAACCAATTATTACTATATTATGATACATAAAAATAGGACACAGATGAATCAAACACACATTCTGCTGATTTATATTAAAATCAAGTAATGAAAATACCTATGAAAGAAATATTTATGTAACTTGTCAAGATGGAAAGTGTTAAAAAGTATGGAGCATATTGTCATAAAATTAGTACCAAGCATAAGCCATTCAACTTGTATGCAGGCAGGAAAACAGCCACATCTTCAGTAATGTCAAGGTAAACAAATCCACTGCAGCATGACCTTTAATGCATGACGAAAAAACAGGATCATTAATGCAGTGTCTGTGAATGCACAATCATGTAAAATTAATATTCATTCAGGCTAAAAATTGCCATCCAGTAAAAAAGGGAAACTATGTCTAAACTATATTTTTGTTGTCCCGGACAATATTGGACGACCACTAATTCCAATGACCGTCAATATAAAACTAACAAAACGATTAAACCTATTTGACATGAAACTAACAAGAGAGTTACTGCAGTAATAGCATTCATGCAGCAAGTTTTAATATAAAACAAGAGCATCGCATAACGGGTGCTACGCTCGGCTGCGAAAGCTTGTCAGATTTTTTTTTAAAGGTCACAGTGACCTTGACCTTTGACCTAGTGACCCAAAATGGGTGTGGTGTGTAGAACTGATCAAGGTGCATATACATATGAAGTTTCAAAGTTGAAGGTGGAAGCACTTTGATTTTAGAGCCAATGATAAGGTTTTAGCATGACGCCGGCGGACGACGAGCAGGCTATGACAATACCTAGGGTTTTCTCCGAAAACAGCCTCGCTAATAAATATTGTTCGGGTGTCTAAAAATAAAGCAACAATGAGTGCCTTATGTTGGCATATGTTTATGTTGTATGTAATTCCATTAAGAACGGTGATTTTTATGTAACTAGTTAAGAATGCATTACATTTATGTATATATAGGTTAACAACAGCTGTCACCATAGGATGACTTATGCCCCCTATAAACGCTTGATAGAAGTTATGAGCTTTTTTCGAAACCTAAACGCAGACCCTAAGTTCAAGGTCAAGGTCACAGGGGTCAAAATTTGTGTGCGCATGGTAAGGCTTTGTCCATATACACATGCATGCCAAATATGAAGTTGCTATCTGAAGCGACATAGAAGTTATGAGCATTTTTCGAAACCTAAACGTAAAGTGTCACAGACACTATATGCCCTCCTTCGGCGGCATAAAAAGATGTGCCAGAAATTAATGACTTAAAGGATATAATACATGTAAATGTTAACAAATAGATTTTTTCAACGAAAGCAAAAACAACAAAACAAAATGCACCAAACAAGCTTCCTATTCCTTGATAACATGTATAAATCTGCATTTATTTACTGTGCTTTCCCTATCGGTATTTTATGGCTATTTATTTCAAACAGATTTCACTACCAGTAACATGATGATGAATAAAAACAAGAGCACCGCATAGCAGGTGCCAACGCTCGGCTGCAGGTGCAGTTTATTTTTTTAAAGAGTTCACAGTGATCTTGACCTTTGACCTAGTGACACAAAAAAGGATGTGGCATGTATAACTCATCAAGGTGCAGCTACATATGAAGTTTCAAAGTTATAGGTGGAAGCAAATAAAACATTGTGGCATTTCTTTTCCAACTGAAACAATTAACAAATGCATGTACATGCAAACAAAAAAGTCAACAATAACAAATGCACCAATCAAGCTTTATATACCTTGTGTGGCATTTCTTTGCCAACTGAAACAATTTACACATGCATGTACAGACATGGCATAAGTGCAAAACCTCATCCACCAAAGTTGACCATTTTGAAAAATAACAATAATTATATAACAATATGCAGAATACAACAGAAAGGAAATATGTCCTCAAAATAATAACACTAATATGGTCTTTACTTATATTTTACTTTCAAAATAGGTTTGGTTGTTGTTGTTTTTTTCAACAAAAAAAACCTAGTTTTAAGAACCAGTAGGACATTTCCACAATGAAACAGTGAGGGTTATCTGAAATTAACGGTATTTTTTACCTTCTTTCCATATCTTTTGGTATTTCTGGTTGCAGACCTCTTAGCTCTGGCTGTGACAACCTGAGAATGAATTGTGTGTGTGAAAATATGGAAAACAAAATTATATAAACTAACTAGTTTATCTTTTATACAATTACAGAATGTTATGTTCTGATATAACTGAATGGTTATGACATCAACTCTGTGGTCTGGCTTTCACACAAAGACATCTGTTGAACTTTTTATGTTTACCACTTAATGACAAACAATGCCTTAGATGATTAAAGGCATTGCTTTAGAAGTATATGACCTGCAGTCCAACTATTGCCTTACAGCTACCAATAATGAAGGGCATTTATTATTATGGTGCTGATCAGGGGCAAAAAGGCGAGGCTAAAAAGAGACATGACAGGGTGCCCAGCTTAACGGCTCTAGACATAACATTAATTTATAGGCTGTAACAAGCCATATGAGCAATCAATACTGGATTGCAATCACTTTATAAATGTTCATTAAAAATGATGAAATATCTGTACGATTAAATGCATAGAAAAGTTACCGTTATTTTATGTGTCTGAGACTTAATGTCCCTGGGAACTGGTACTTCACCTGCATCCACCTTGTCTTGAATCTCTGGTTGAGCTCCCTACAATTTATTTAACCATAATACAGGTATTATACTTTTTTTTAAACGGCTTATTTTATTCAAAAATATAAACATTACAGCAAAATCAAACTGTTATGAATATTTGTAGGTGGAAGCGCTTTGATTTTAGAGCCAATGTTAAGGTTTTAGCCTGATGCGGAATTGCAGTTTTGTGCATAAATCACATTTGCTTATGGCTCATAAATGCAGTCCACTTTGTTGTAGCACTAAACTCACAGTCTGCACAATATCCGAAAAGAGTGCTATGGTGCTGTCATGCTCCTGAACCGGTACTTCCGTGGCTGAGAGAGCTGGCCATTCTGTAGGATCTTGAACAGCAGCCTCCACACACAGCTGGTTTGGCAGGTCGTCCTGTATGGATGCTAAACACCTCCTAGCCCCTTCAGCACTCAGATGTAGTCCATCATGGGTCAAGTACAGGGACTTCTTAAAATTAAATTTTGATTATAGATAGTTACCGTACCAATTTGTTTTAAACATAACTAAGATATTAAAGCAGCATATTCAATGAACTGGTTTCCCTCAACGAATGAAAAAATATTTTAGTTTCAATCAATTAGAGTGTACAACTCTGAACTGACCAAAATGATCATCCTGACGAAACTTATGCAAGAACTACTAAAGAAATGATAATACATGTTTATTTTTTAATTTCATTAACTTCCAGATTACAGCACAAACAGATATCTTTAATTATGGGGCTTTACGTCTAGAGCTGAAACCAACAAAACGTGCAAGTGTACCACCTCAAAGTAATACATCTATTTTAAAATTCATGATATTTCATGTAAAAGTTATTAAGAAACCAGTAATTGCAACACAACTGCTCAATGAGTCAATTTTCACTAATTAAGGGGGCATATCTCTTGAGCAAAGAAGGATGTCTGAACAGAATTTGGGATTGGTCCACCGCAGTATAATGATGCATATATTTATTTAAAGTTTCATGATGATGAAATTCCATGCAACAGTTGCTGAGAAACTTCCTATTTCACTCTAGATCTTTCCCTATACCTGTTTAGTTGCTCCATAGTTCATGTATCTCACAGAAGGCACATGGTGACTCAGTTCCCACAGCATGCTGTTTGCGCTCCTTATCCACTGGCAGTAGTTCCTCAACTGTGCCCCTGAGAGTGGCCATCGAGGAAACATTCTCACATCAAAATCGCGTGGAAGAATCTCGCAAAGCACCACGTGTATTTCAGTGCACACACTGAATACAACATCAAGGATCTCTGTCACACAACTAAAAATAACAAGCAAATTCATTGAATTGATATACCCTGCCAATATGCTTCTGGACACAAAAGTGTTATATTTGACACTAAAGAAGCATTTTTTAAGAAACAAAGGGCCATAACTCTGCTATTAACAGATGGTGTACGATGCCATTGGGCGTGCATCATCCTCTTATCCATATATATACTCATACCAAGCTTCAATGAAATTCGCCAAAGCACTTCCAAGATATGGCTCCGGACACAAAAGTGCTGGACGGACAGATGGAAAGACGGACGGACAGACAACCCCAAAACAATATCCCTCCTCCTATGGCGAGGGATAATAAGTAAATGGTATTAGTTGCTCATTGTATTATCTTCCCATCACAAACAATTATTAACAAGAGATGTGTTCGTCAGAAACACAATGCCCCCTATTGCGCCGCTTTGTGTTGTTTTTTTAACCTTTGACCTTGAAGGATGACCTTGAACTTCCACCACTCAAAATGTGCAGCTTCATGAGATACACGTGCACACCAAATATCAAGTTGCTATCTTCAATATTGAAAAAGTTATGGCCAATGTTAAAGTTTTCGGACGGACAGACGTCATATATTTGACATTTGACCTTGAAGGATGACCTTGACCTTTCACCACTCAAAATGTTCAGCTCCATGAGGTACACACGCATGCCAAATATCAAGTTTCTATCTTCAATATTGCAAAAGTTATGGCCAACATTGAAGTTTTTTTTCCCCGACGGACGGACAGACTGAGACACATACTGACTTCTATGTGCCACCCTACTGGGGGCATAAAAAGTTACAAACAACTACAAAAATATTTGAGAAACTAACTTAACTATTTTATTTCATTAAAATGCCAATCCAAAAAAATCTAATAAGAAAGTTGATCAAGCTCATTTTTATTCATGCTGCTAAGCTGTTCAGTGGCGGATCCAGGGTTTCTAGTTAGGGGGTTGGTGTGGACATTCAATAATACAGGCCAATGTAAAAGCATAATGGTGTAGAGAATGTGGTGTCCGCCTAGTGATAGGGAGTTAGGAGGTTCTCATTATCTTCTCCATAAACACCAAGTTCTGGTTCTTCCCAGGAACAGACTCGAGTGTCTCAATAAGCATAGTGCGTTCGCTGCAATAAAGCTAAGGTAAATAGGTTAAATAAAAACTAAAACTGAAAAATTACTGTTCAACATACCGGTAGAAATCGCTATCCTTGCAGCAAACATCGTTAGAGCCAAGATGCAGGTACAGTATGTCGTAACAACCTGACATCAGCTCTTGATGCAGCAGCTTTCTAAAGCCCTTCCGGTCAGACACATACTTTGCACCTGCATAGTAAAATAAGATCTTCCATTTGGAATTGGTTTTCATTTGCAATAATTTTTCTTGAGTTGTCATTTGTTATTGAATATTATGTAAAATAGTCATCATTGCTATGTTCGAGACAAGCAAGCTTATCTTTGTTAATATTTATCTAACTTGTTCTATGTTGCGTCAAATTTCAGGATTTGCAATCTTTTTTCCCATTTTGGTTACAGCAGAAAGGGTATTTTTCTTGATTCCATAATACATGTTTTATCAGTGTAATAATATACATGACGTGCACATGTAAATACCATGAAACTGTCAGGGTAAAATATCTTTTTGGGTATTAAAGCAGTATTCAGTGGAGTTTTAAGCATTTCTTAAAAAACAAGAGATGCGTTTGTTGGAAACACAATGCCCCCTATTGCACCGCTTTGAAGCCATCTACATGTATTCAAACTTTGACCTTGAAGGATGACCTTGACCTTTCACCACTCAAAAATGTGCAGCTCCATGAGATACACATGCATGCCAAATATCTAGTTGCTATCAAGGATGACCTTGACCTTTCATCACTCAAAATGTGCAGCTCCATGAGATATACATGCATGCCAAATATCAAGTTGCTATCTTCAATATTTAAAAAGTTATGGCCAATGTTAAAATTTTCAGACAGATGGAATATTTGACATTTGACCTTGAAGAATGACGTTGATTTTCACCTTTGACCACTCAAAATATTCAGCTCCAAGAGATACACATGCATAATTTTTTTTTCAAGTTGCTATCTTCAATATTTAAAAAGTTATGGCCAATGTTAAAGTTTTCGGACGGACGGAATATTTGACATTTGACCTTGACCTTTCATCACTCAAAATGTTCAGCTCCAGGAGATACCCATGCATGCCAAATATCAAGTTGCTATCATCAATAGTGAACAAGTTATGGCCAATGTTAAAGTTTTCGGATGGACGGACAGATGCCATATATTAGACATTTGACCTTCACCTTTCACCACTCAAAATGTTCAGCTCCAGGAGATACACATACATGCCAAATATCAAATTGATATCATCAATAGTGAAAAAGTTATGGCCAATGTTAAAGTTTTCGGACGGATGGACAGATGCCATATATAAGACATTTGACCTTGAAGGATGACCTTGACCTTTCACCACTCAAAATGTGCAGCTCAATGAGATGCACATGCATGCCAAATATCACGGTGCTATGTTAAATATTGAAAAAGTTATGACTCAACTGCTATATGCCACCCTACCGGGGGCATAAAAACAATTATTTGGTACACAAAGCTTCAAATAAATATTAAAATTAGCAACCTTTTTTCCAAAGGCAGCAACAAACACTGCAGGGCTAGATTGAACTTTACCGGTACGCAGTTGTTTACAACCATTGACAAAGCGGGGGTTTCGGGGCGGCAGCCCCCGATACTAAAGAAATATATAGGATAATAAGGCGTTGCGTAAGTTGTTATTTGTTAGGTGTTAAGGGTTAGAGTACGCTGTTTGATGTTAAGTGTTGCGTATTGGTAAAGTTCAATCGTCCCCACTGCAGTATAAGACAGTAGCTAAAATAATTATGCCAACGCAAAAATCATCAAAAGACTATGGCGGCAATTTATATCGACTATATAAGACAGTAAAAGGGATAATATAAAGCAGCATGCCACAGAAACATGTTGGGTCTCACACTCAACTATAAACAGTTAAAAATTATTCACCAGATACGGGCAGAAAGTCAATCCTTGCATTTGGAGGACACGCAGACTTCAAACGATGGACATTGGAATCCCCGGCAATAAGAACACGAACATCGCTGCTGCACCAGACATGTTCTTCACCTGAAACAGAATAAACAAAAGGCTTCCCGGCAAAGAACATCGTTCCGCGAACCCTGGGGAAGTTTAAAAACTCAAAATACAACACGACAACAAACAAACGCCCGAATTCAAATACAATCCTAACCTGGATTTTCCAAACAAGTTTAAGTTAACAACGTTCAGTTTTTAAATAGGTAACGTCGCGAAATCAAATTACAAATTCTAAACGAGCACTTTCAAACGATTAAATGTCACGCAACGCGGTTCTCTTAAACTGCAACGTAGTCTCTGGTCAACAACAGCTGTTTTATAGTATGTAAGCTTTGGTCAGTATAAAATACTGTCGAGAATAAAATTCTCTGGACTCTCTGAAAACCCTTGTTAAACATGTTCAAATCAGAAAGGGAGATCACCACCACTTACTATAGCCTATCCTCTCCCCTGATTCAAGATCAGTGTTCTGATTGGCCAAAATGATTTGGGCGACCGTGGACCAACAGGCCTCTGTGGAGTGAACCGATATCGATTGCGTTATTTTCAGTAGTGGTAGGCGGACGGGTAGAGATTGCAATGTATTCATAAAGGAGTATTGTGTGCGCAGGTTTGTTAACTTGTTGATATGCTTATACATGTTTTACTACTTTATTTTAAAGGTTGCTGTTTTCTTTAACATTATTAAACAATATGATCTTGATAAATATTTAGTAAGTTGAGTTGACACACTATGTTTAAATACATCGTGATTGTTGTTTTTTTTTCATATTTGCATATAATTACATATATCAACACGTTTACCAATTCCGTTTTCTTTTGTATTTAAAGAGCATGTATTAACTTTGTACTGCTGCAAATTTGTTAAGCTTTATAACATCTAACTGGCCACAACTCATAAACAGAGGGTTTTATATACCAAAATGTTCGCCAGGGTCTGTAGATTTCAGAACGAGATATCATTTTTCTCGAAAGTGCTGGAGGGCGTAGAAATCCAAAATGGCGTCCAAGATGGCCGCCGTTTTATGTTTTAATTACTAGTGAAGATGAATTTAATACGTCTATTGAACGCCTATATGTACTGACTTCAATATGTGAAAGAAGTAATCCATTGATATAGGGCTTCTACCAAACAGATCACCAAGGTCACCAAAGGTCAAGGTCAAGGTCATTTCATGGTCAAAAGTGGTAAAATATACGAAAATTTGAGTATTAACACATCATTTTCTTTTTTAATTCGATTGCTTTACATTTGTTGTGATTACTAACCTCTTAATCATATAGCCACATTTACAAGCTTCCTTTTAAACCAAAGCAAATGTCTAAAATTGTGTTGGTAACCATGGTAACCAAGACTACATATGCTATGCAGATATTTTCCTGGTTCATTGAACGTCATTTGGCATACATTATAACCATCAAATTTAACCAGTTTTGCTTTGAATCTTTAATATATAATACCCATAGCCATTGACGTTTGTATAAAACATCATCAAGGTCATTTAAAGGTCAAGGTATTTTAAGATTAAAACAATAATATTTTCTAAATCATGAGCAAATAATAACGGAATTGTATTCTTGGCATTGAAATATTGTACGAAAATGTAGATTTTTAACGCTTTAGAACTTAATAAGACAAATGTAAAAAAAAACGCCTTGCAGTGTTCCATGTATCATATTTATTCAACAATCAATGCACCAGGTATGAGTGCTAATGATACAGACTCATAAATGTTATTTACAAATGTTGGTTTAACATTGCATTTACTAATACAAATGATGCAAATTACAAATTAGGTTTTCAAGTAACAAACATAAAAAAAACTCCTGTATCATAATTCATATCATGTGCATAAAGTAACTAGTCACTATGTAATCTTTTAACAGTTGTTATTACAAATGCGCCATCTGTACATCATATTTATTCAACAATCAATGCACCAGGTATGAGTGCTTGATACAGACACATAAATGCTATTTACAAATGTTGGATTTACATTGAATTTACTTATACAAATGATGCAAATAACAAATTATGTTTTCAAGTAACAAACATTAAAAAACAACTCCTGTATCATAATTCATATAATGTGCATAAAGTAACTAGTCACTATATAATCTTTTAACAGTTGTTATTACAAATGCACCATCTGTTTAAAGTGTTACAAAAAAGGAAATATGATCTTACTAAATTCCGATTCATAATCATGTATTTGCAGCATGACATATACAATCATAGTTAAACTAAGTTGAAAATAACTCAGAATTTAACTTAAAAAAATGTATTATTATTATTCAAAATAGAACAGAGTAAAACCAATGTCATAAATGGTAACAACTTTGTTATTAAAACACGTTCAAATTCTTGTGCTAGAGTTCATGATTGGTCACTATCTGACGATTCCAATTCTTGACCAAAAATGGATGACAGGGTGTATATATTCGTGCACATTGTATCTTCTGTTTCAATGTCTCCTTCACAATTACAAGCCACTGTACATGGCTGCTTGTTTCTGAAACATGCACATGTTTCATTGCAAATGTTACAATTACAAACCAAATCATTGAGCAACTCTGGAGCTGCTGCCGGTTGGCTCATCATTTTTGGTCTTATTCCAAGCCCATGTGTGTCATATTCATATCCAAACTCAGACAATGATGGAATCTGATGCTGTGGTGTCGTAGCATGACGCCATATCCACAGCTGTACTACACACCTCAGGAGATGTAGTGATAGACTATTTTCAGTAGGTGGTAAATTTCTAGGTTGAACAGAACCTTTGGCTTTGAGGCATCTTAACTGATGTAGCGTATGTCGACTGTTTCCACCATACATATCAGTAACAAATTTGTTACAGGCTAATTTTTGAGGTTCAGTTAACATCAGCTCCAGACCCAAATCATTCAGCTGTTGATACTTGTGAGAGTTGTCCATCATCATATTGAATGCTTTGCGTTTGCCCTTTCCATAAAATCCGCTCGTTGTGTCACAACCCGTCAAACAATAAACGGTAAGCAGAATTTTAAGTTGCTCACTTGTCAATTTCTGGACAATTGTCTGGACTGGTAGAAGCCTTCTGCAATCAGTATGAGTCGTAACTTTACCTGTTGACATGAATACATATGGAGCGCCTATGTTCTGGTAATGGTGCAGCAATAAGACCAGAACGTCAGTGTCAGGTGAATGAATGACAAGAGATGTGGCTCCTCTGTCTGCCTCATATTTGGCGTGCAGGATCATCATTGTATCAGCCTCTTCCTGGTTGGTATTTAGTGCTGAAATTTGAGTGCAAGAATCTGGAGATATTTGAACACATTGAAGGTGTTTTCCGCCATTGACGAACAAGGTTTCGTGAGAATTCAGCTCATCACATGCATGTTCTGTCATGTAGCTTGTGTAGTATTCGATAAGGCGTTCTTTGTTTGATCCACTGCGCAGGAACATCTTCCAGTCTTTTGGGATGTAAAGTTCTCCTTGAACATGAATATTGCCTGTTTTGTTGTAATTCAGGTCACCCCTTTCTTGTCTTGTTTGAGATTTTATGCTGCCTTCGCTGTATTTATCAAATACTATGTGGATGGCTTTAACATGTGCAGATAATTCACGAGCCTTTCTCAATGCATATGATTGAAATGCAGATGCCATGCTTTTGAAGTTTGCCAGTTCAGATGGTACTGGTAATATCTGAACAAGCGCCATACCGTCAAATATCACCACCTCAGGATCGCTTGTCATCGTTTGTGATTCAGGTAGCAGTTCTTCTAGTTTTTTCATGAAGTCAGATTTTCTGGTTTTGATCATCTTTCCATCATCCGTAAACATGCACATGGGAACTGCTGTATTTTCAAAAGCAAAGACGCGCTCAGAAGGAACCTTTTTGTACGTGTTGATTGCCAACAAACGCTGAAACATTACTGTACCATTTATGAGTTTAGCCTTTTGCTTCTTCTGTGATGGTTTTGAATTCATATCAGACATGGATTTTATCGTGCTTCTTGGCATAGGGCTGTAAAAGTCCTTTTCAGGTGCTTCTGTCCCATCGCTCTTCTCTACAAGTCTTTCGGTAACAAATGATTCAAATAATTCACGGCCTTTGGTCAAACAGTTCTTCATAGATAGCTCTACATCTTCATTTGCATGTGCTCCTGTGGCAAAGTTGATCAATTGCTCAGGGGTTTTAGTAACATCAAATGGGTCTATGAAATTACCATCAAAGATGTTTGTCATTGACATGACAGCTTTGTCATACTGATTTCGTTTGCTGTTACTGTCACTGTGATGTTTAGTATCATCTGGCTTGCTGGTAGCGTGTATGCTGTCATGGAATATTGCAGAGTATCTTGATGATATTGGTCGTGCAAGAAACCAACGTGCAAGGGCATTCTCCCGCAGGGTGAGTCCTACTATCCCACCTGATCCCTTGAGATCTTTGTTCTGGGTTGCTTCAAGTGAATAATCCAGCCAAACATTATTGAATGTTCCAGAAGACAACTTTGCAGTGTAAAAACCTTCAAGAAATCCTTCTTCTACATCTTGGGGTAGCATGTTCATTTGAAGCAATTGGACCGTCATGTACCTCGCATAGGTTGTTCTGTTTGATGCAAACAATAGAGGCATCAGCTGCAGTTTGGCATGTTGGTATACTGTCCAGTTTGGAGACCTAGTTGACGCTATCAGTAACTTAAGTGGGGTTGAAACTTTTGCAAGATAGTCATCCCAAAGCGAAAATGTAGATGATAACTTGCGACCCTCTTCCCTGAACTCTTCTAAATACGGCGTCAGGTAGTTTGACAGGGTGTCAACAAATCCGTCCAATGCTTCGGAAGTCTGATAGCATCATTCTTACTTCGCTGGCCATATTCTTGTTGTTCTTTGCACACCAGGCGTCAAAGTTGATAAGTAACCGGTTGTACAAAGCTTCGTCAACCAACTTGAATGCTGTAAGTGCTCTATCAAAGTCCTTACCCAACAGAATATTATTTACTGTGGCTGGGGCATATGTACCTGAATCAATAAGCAGCTGCTTAAGACCTGCGTTACCATACAGATGTCCGATTCCTGCGAAAACAGACATAAGTAGATGCATGCCGCCTTCCACTGGGATCACCCCTTGTAGCTTCTTATCCTGGCTCCAAACTATTTCCAATGCTTTTGTCAATAGTCCCATATCGAACACCACAGGTATATGTGACTGGCCTAGGCTGGTGGCAACTTCTTTGGCCCGAAGCAGTGTTGTATATATTGTGCTGTAGTCTGTGGGTTTTGACATGATGATTGGATTGTATGCTATAGTAGAGGCTTCTGTTTTGTTTTCTTTCCTGATCAATTGTGATGAAAACACATTCCAGTTTGGAATATTTTGCTGATCATCAGATATATCGTCACATAAAATGGAACTGCGCCCGACAGAATATAGCAGCTCTCTCAGTCTGGCAAGTCTTACAATGTTGGACTCTGTAGGATCTATGTCTTCCAGCTTTACAGGGCGCTCAAAGACTGGTCGTGGTCTTTGTGTAGGTTTACTGTATGGAACAATCCAACAAAGGCCACCACCAGGAAGTGACTGACTGTCAAACGTCCTACTTGTTGATTTCGGAAGACGTGGAATCCGCGTTGACTCGGCTGGCGCACTGCTGACCAAAATGCTTGTCATCGCATGAGTCGTCCTTTTACCATCAACTGTTCGCTCATTTAGATCCCAGTTATCAGCAACTGCCACTACCAGATTACCCCCTTGGTCTCTAGGTAGTATATTGTCTGGGACAATACCACCAGAGTCTGTTATCTTATGTGATGCAATGTTCTGTTGGGCTGCTGATGTCAAGAATAACCGAAGATCTGGATATGAGATGGAATAACCAAGAGAGTACATATCTTCAATCAGATGGCGGCTGCCAAACTCGTTGTAGAGGTGTATACCTAAGCCCAGGTGTTTAGGGGATGGGTTTGACGTGACAAGTGTAGTAAGGTCACAAGCAACAGCTAGACATCTTGTATTGGTCATCTCAGATGCTTCCTTGTAGCATTTTTTGTCATATAACCAACACACTGCCTTGTAAAGAAGAGGCTCCACAAACTGCTTCTGATCTGACAGTTTCATTTCTTCTGGAGCGTAAAAGAAGTCACCCAATTTAGGATTATTCTCTATAATTCGTCGTCTCAAAATACCCATAGCCTTATGAACTACAGTTTCATCTGTGTCGTCCTCTGACTCTGGTAGTTCATCGTATGAACAATCATTGTCATCTTGAATGACCTGTTCTAGCTCCTTTGACTTTCTAACAGCATCATTTATAGTCAGACTAGAATAACAAACTAAGTCAGGCTTTCCATGCTGATGAATAAAGGATACCTCTGGCCATACTTTTTCTAACAACCTTTTCAAATTGGAACTTTTATAAGAGTTTGCATCATTTGAACATCCTTCTGATTCAGCAATTTCAACAAAACGTTTTTTTAATGTAGGAAAGAAGAAAACCTTTTTATCAACAACAATAGAATGCTCAAATTCATTTTTAACTTTCTCAGCTATGATTGTGTATGAAATTGTTTGATTTTTAGAAGTGGCCTTATTAGGTGTCAGCCCGGAAAATGCATAGGTATTACACTGGTAATATTTAGTCAAACAACCTTTTTTTCTATGATATCGAGCCTCGATGGCTACAAGATCACCATTTGGAACACTTGCCAATCTGTCAATAATAGCTACATCATTTATTGCAGTAGCAATATCTAACACTTTGCGATATATAGAGTTCGAGTCTGAAGATATAGAAGTTTCAACTAGCGACCAACTTCTGCTAAAACCTCTTGACGTTTTGTCCCTATGAAGGCTGCACTTTTCGCCACAAATGAAGCACTGTGATTTCCAATCAAAGTTCTCAGTAGTGGACCTCGTCTTAAAAGGTGTTCTTGTATTTTCCTTGTCATCCATTGTTGAGTCAACTAAGCATCATATTGGCCTAAAAAACAGAAATACATATGAAATCCTTTTTAGAAAAAAGAGAATTTGAAATGAAATAAATTTTCTACTTCAAATGATCATATTTGAGAGAAATCATAATATGATATTTATGAATATCATTATATTTGCTATACCAGCATCAAATTACTTGATACATGTAGTTCTATTTTAACTATGAATACATGTTCCTATATTAAAGTTCTGTCAGTTATTTAAATTAATGATTTTTTTGAGATATCAATTCTTGGCAAAACCTACTAAATGTAATTAAGAATGTAATATAGTTAAAACTGTAAAATTAAGATGTTCATTTATTGTAGTTTATAAAACATTTAATTATTTAGACAACATCAATTATCTTCATTTAGATCATCATATTAATGTGCGATGAAATAGTGACCCTTGAATATTATTATCATCATCATTATTATCATTATTATTATTATCATCAGTATTTTTATTTCTTTTAATGGCAACACTTACTGGTGTATTCATAATGCAGAGAAGGATCACCACATGGTTGTCATATATCTTCACTACTCTCCTCTGCTTCACATTTCTGAAGCAAAAAAATCATCTTTGTTATTGTAAATGACTTTTAATAATAATTATTACTTGCCTGCGTTCTCATTTTAAGTACATAAAAAAAAAATATATATATATATATCGAACTATTTAGTATACACAAAACTCTTTAATAACTTACTGTAATAATGGATCAACAGAATTAAAATTAAAATACATACTTTTTTAACTTTGCAGTCATAGTAGATATGTAAGCTCTCTTTCCAGATGTAGCAATATTTTCTTCCCTGGAGACTGCGTCACTCACTAAGCTGATGAAGTTCTGTTGTTTAACCTATTTATATATTCCAAACAATAGTTAAGAATAGGCAGAAATTCACATTTCTAAGGCATACACAATAATTCATCAACAGAAAACAATTGTTTTTCAAATAAGTTAATTAACAAGATAATAAAAGATGTAACAGAAAATGTCCGCTTACTAGTACCTATCCGAGTACTACTCAAGTTTTGGAAAAAAAATATATTAGCACCCCTCTTATTTAATAAACAAGACAGTGAAGATTTCAGATAAGGGTTTCAAATTTTCAAGAACACTACTTATGCATATATTCAAACGGATTTTAGTAAATATCTGTGATGAATAACATCAATGACATCGCAGACAAATTTACTTGTGATGGTGTTTGAAAAAATGTTTTATTTATTAAAACCTTTAAGCATATCATGTTGTTATGATTCAAACAATAAATAAACATGTAAAATACTTACCAAATTAGATGTACATGGAAATGAAAACTGTGAAAATAACAAAAAAAGTTTGACATTGATGTCTGCTAATTTTAACTTGTATGGAAAATTTATTTCAAAGGGGAGTAACTCAAAACATGTTTAGTAACTAAAATCAACTAATTCTTTATATTATTATAGTTGTCACAGCTTTCAGAGTTTAAAGTTGACTCAGTTGATAAAAATGGTATATAATTTCATTAAAATGTATAACGTATTAGTGGTATAAAATAATTATTTAAGTTTTAGTCTATGAATTAACACACTGTATCAAATGAAAGTACAGTTACAATCACTCCATCAATTAAACTATTATTTAATGATATCTGGATCGTATTCTTGACCATAAAAGTTTACTTTTTCGTTTGTTTTAAAGGATATTAATATACTTATTGATTTTACCTGATTTTAAATATATTTTAATAAAAAACTTGATAGTTATACATTAAGATAATAGACTTTGCCCCCAAAATTGGAGCATTTTTTGCTGATTTTCAGTAAAATTTGAACAAAAATGCATTCCACTACATGGTAATAGGTAAGTAAAGCATTTAAGATACACCACCTTTTCATTTAATGTTGATTTAGAAGGTAGATAGCAATTTTCCGCACATAAAATGGAAGTTGTAATGTATACCGTGCGTAAGACCATTTCGGCGGCCATCTTGGACGCCATCTTGGATTTTGAAGCTCTCCAGCACTTTTCGAAAAAATGAAATCTCATACCATAATCTACAGACCCAGACGAACATTTGCATAAATAAAACTCTTTGTTTATGATCAGTGGCCAGTTACTCCCCTAAATAAGCGACTTATGTGTGCCTGTTTGCAGCACTATTGTATGCGATTACATGCCTTATATGCATGTCGATTTAAATGACAATTTGGTCATATGCGACATTATGCACACATAATAGACCAATTCACGCGTGACGTCACGCGCACCTGCGTGTTTTGATCCGTGCTACTCTGGTAGGCAAAAGAGAGACGCGATCAAAGGGGAGATATCGAGCATGATGTTTATTGTCACGCTCTATATCTATATTAAATACATTATTTAATATATTTTGATACGTATACAATCATTTATAGATTTTAGATTTAAACATCCCATAAGTTGTTGTACTGTACTCAAACAAATAAGAATGAAAACAACCAATAAATAGATCGATTCCATGCACACAGCATATTTTAACTTACCACTATGATAATACATAATCCATCTGTTATTAAGTATGTACAATTGCTGCAACTAAAGAACAGGGTCTGAACTAATAACACTTTGTTTATGTGTTAAGGAATCTTTGAGTATCAGATCAAATTTGTTAAATCGTATAACGTAATTTACCCATTGTTCATCATATGTACCCCAATATACATTTGATTTATTTATACTCGTGTTTGTTGAAATGTGTTTTCTGGCGCGTATCAATATCAACCACATGACTGTGATGTTGACGAGGTACATTGTGCAAGTCAACTAAAAAAAGTCTTCCAAAACATTGAACTAAATTTTGCAATTATATCGTTCTGCAATCTGACCATAACTGATTACATCAATGCACACATTATAAACTCGGTTGTATTATTGGCAAAATATTTTGTTTTTTAATGCAAACAGGAAAAAAACAACACCATAATAAATAGATTTTCTTGTGTCCTTTTAATAATATAATTTAACAAGAGGAATTAATCGCGACTACACAAAATAAATTACATATATTGTATATTCGTTGTGCGCTTTTATGCTCAATGGGTACACCTACCCTAAAAAAATGTAAATATACTGTGTGACATAGTTTCACCTACCTTAAAGCAACATATATACACTTTTCCCCTTGTATGCATATAAATAAATATATATATATATATATATATATATATATATATATATATATATATATATATATATATATATATATATATATATATATATATATAATATAACATATATCGAAATTGACACTGTTTTAAACATATTTTTCACACCATCCATACTTTATAGATGCTATGTACCCTAACTAATATCGGGAAAAAAGTCAACATATATACTACTTTTGTGTATTTTTAAACATAATATGTTATATACAAAATATATTATGTTGACGATGGGAATAAAAAAGGAAATTACTAAAAAAAGTCTTGTCTGTCTGTCTAGGAAAACTAACACTTTGACACATTAAATAAATTAATTTAATTTAATTGGTTTGATTTGATTTTTTGCACCAATCTTAAAATTGTGTTAGCCTTTGTATTCCTGTGTTTAATTGCCCCCTTTGTTCGGCACAAGCCGATTATCTCGTTTTGATCAGATATTGTCCCTACTTAACTAACAGCGAAGTGTCATAAACTACAGCAGGGACCTATACAAACAATAGGTCCCTGACCGCAGGTGGTATATGAAAGTCTGGTCATTAAACACAATTGATGATACCACCATGTCTTCTCTTTCTAGTAGTATTGAGCAGTTATTTGGATTGAGTAATATACCGCCAAAGTTCAACTGTTCAATTAGATATGCTACATATCGGAAAAAAAAATAAAGTAATGTGTCCAGTATATATTAACAGAAAATGTACGCTGTGAAGATACTAGCCTGTTTACCGGTAATTTATAACAAAACGTATTTAATAATTGGTAAATGTACATATAATCATTAAACGTATTTAGCGGGTACCGATTAATTAAAACAACGTCATTCCGTTTGAAGATTGAATGTTACGGCCATACACAAACGACATCATGAAACAAGAAATTACGTATGACTACCGGGGTAAATAATATTTACGAAAAATAAAAAACAATATAGATATTTATTATAAAATGTAAGATATTAATCACTCATATACACTAGTAAAGAAATTTCAATATACATGAATTCACAGGTTACTTTGCATCATGTGAAGTTGTGTTTTTCAGTTGTATGTTACGATTCATCTCTAGTGTTATTCACCTAAAAAACAAATCATCAAATTTAAACGAAAATGATCATAGCATTTAAATACTGTCATGCACTTCGCTTTTTATAGGGCTTTGTTGTACCGGTATGTCAGATTTTAATGCACCCCTTTTCTTTCACTCATATTTGTTTATCACACTTTCATACTCATATAATTGATAAGTATAATTATATAATGGGATGCATTATTATTTTTTGTAATTTTTGAAGTCCTTCTGCAAGAAATAAAACGGCTAATGCATACATGCCATACGTCCCGGATTGTCCGGGACAGTCCCGGAAATGAAGAACTTGTCCCGCTGTCCCGGAAATCTGTCAAATGTCCCGGAATTTACAAAATTCTTAAATACATGTACCTTATCTTAGGCTTAACTGCACCTCGAATCTGTGTATATCTGCAGCGTCTCCATGACAATGCCTACCCGAATAGGCAGACTACGCTACGTGTCAAAATCGATCAATTAACAGGGTCCTGTTATCATATCGATTGTCTCACGTTCGCGGTCAAACCGAAAAGGCGACATTGTTTAATGTGGTTGTTAATCGACTTTAATCTACTACGTCATTATTTCCCGCTGCGTAAGGGCAAAGGATAGTTGTTCACACATCTGAAGTCCAACAATGTTGGCAACATCGCTGAGTAAAAAATTAAAAGCAGTTTATGTTCGCACGTTTAACCGACAAAGAAGTTGAGTAAAAATTAAGCATATAAAAACCTCATCCTCACTAGGTTTATTTTTTTCTTGTTCTAAACCACCAAATGTTATAAATGAATAAGACGTATCAACAACTACGCGTTACACACCGGTCTTAATAACAATAACGCAGTGACGTCACCATCTATGTTTAGAACGCTTACACTGAAAACACGTGGCTTGTATCTAGTAACGGAAGTAGTAATGTTTACTTTGACGTTAATAGATCAAGTGTATTTCGGATAGGCTTTCGAACTTTTGCAATTAACAATGCGAAACAAACAAAAAACGTACCAAAAATGCATATGTCTATAAATATCGCTACATTTTATACATGTCCCGGAAAATCGGCAAAAGTCCCGGACAATTTAACTCAATGTCCCGGAATTGGTCTGAAAAATTATGGCATGTATGGCTAATGCATAGCTTTGTTTTGTGAAATTGTCGGTGTTTAGTCTTCAGACCACCTTTACCTTGATGCTAATGACTAACGAGTATATATTTTTTTTAAAGATAAGAATACATGTATTAATTAACCAATATTGACATTAAAAATGCAATATCTTTAATAGTATTTAGGTGTTATGATGTTGTTGTTAATGTTTTCGATATATTGACTAAACACGTGCCGTTATCTATATGACATAATGTAAATATCGAAGCTGTACCCAGTGCTTTTGCCTACCAGCGCATCGCGCATGCGCGAAAATTCGGAATCAAAACAATAACAATGAATTGGTCAATTGTAAATTATTTTTGAATAATAGGTTAGTTTATATACATATAATATAAGCAAGCTAATAATTTATATCAAAGCAAGTGCCTGCAACAGTAATCGATAGATGGGAAGTAAACAGGTTTAATTTCCCAAGTACCATTTATACACAATTATATGAACGATATTTTTCAATAGTGAATTTATTACTTGTAAATTCTTAAAAAATACTAAATTGGCTATTACCGATCTTCAACGACGTCATCTTAATACAGCATCTAAAATCGCAAAATGTTAGCTACATATCAGTAGACAAAGTCGTATTAAATTATTTCAATTACACGAGATATGTTTCGTAACCAAGGAATTTTATCGGTTGTACACTTCCCAAAATCGAGCTTAATTTTCGGTAAGACGATAGCCGATATAGCATTTAAACTCCTAAAACTGTTTTTTGTACTTTGGTTAACAAGAAGCAGTGTATGATCAGTTTTCGTCACGAAACAAGTCTTCATTTCATCCCGGTAGATGTCTTCTTACATCACTCGATGTTGTAGTAATTTATGACCAGACATGTTGACGAAGGGATGTTTATCTGTTTATATAGTAAACTTAAAGTTGATTTTCTTCTTACATGTGTATTATATTTGCATATTTGCATTCAACAAATAATCGAGAACAATTTCCTGCACTGATCAATATTATCTGAGATTTCTTACGAAGAATTTAACTACTGGTGATTAAGTAAATTTTATATCTTATATCCAGTTGTTGTGGTTTGGTTTTATTTGAGTTTGTTAAAGGTGTTCTCGATGACTCGTATATGTGTTAAATAATCATAAATGTTTTAAAGCGTTGTGAACATTCAAATATTACTTGAACTAGATATCCCACTAATTTTTTATCATAAAAACTACCAACACGTAGTAGTAGTAGTAGTAGTAGTAGTAGTAGTAGTAGTAGTAGTAAGTAGTAGTAGTAGTAGTAGTAGTAGTATAAGTAGTGGAAGTAGTAATCGTAGTAGCAGCAGTAGTAGTTATAGTAGTAGTAGTAATAGTAGTAGTAGTAGTAGTAGTAGTAGTAGTAGTAGTAGTAGTAGTAGTAGTAGTAGGAGTAGTAGTAGTAGTAGTAGTAGTAGAAGTAGTAGTAGTAGTAGTAGTAGTAGTAGTAGTAATGGTAGTAGCAATAGTAGTAGTAGTAGAAGTAGTAGTAATAGTAGTAGTTGTAATAGTAGTGGAAGTAGTAGTAGTAGTGGTAGTAGTAGTAGTAGTAGTAGTAGTAGTAGTAGTAGTAGTAGTAGTAGTAGTAGTAGTAGTTGTAGCAGCACCAGCAGCAGCAGTTTTAGTTGAAGCAGTAGTAGTAGTAGTAGTAGTAGTAGTAGTAGTAGTAGTAGTAGTAGTAGTAGCAGTAGTAGTAGTAGTAGTAGTAGTAGAAGTAGTAGTATCAACAATGTAATCCGATATCAAACTCATGGTTCCTTCTGATTTGTAGACTTTCAGCATTATGGCGAGTCTGGCAGATGTTTTCACTGGGAAAGAAAGGACGAACTGGCTGAAGGCATGGCTGGCAGTAGATATTGCAAAGTCTGGCTTAGAACAGTTCGCAGAAAACGAGGCAAGAACTGTACACACTAATATATACAAGACTGTTTTGTCAAGTGTTCCGGTGCCAGTTGCGTGCAATATCTGTAACACAGCAAACTTACTGCCATGCCCTACACAAAGAATATGCAATAACAGAGGCGCAAATACTCCATGTACGCGTATGCATGATACCCCGGAAAAACAACCACGACTGTGTCCTAGTACCGTTTGTAATAAAGTTCTTAACGAAATTGTAAAACAACACAAATATGTGAATCCTTCATGGAAGAATACCACGGCGACCCAATGGGCATCAACGCCTTGGCAAATTGCCAAGGCGTTTTTACCTCCGGACGGATATTCTGGAAAGAGTTCAGTGCAAGATACAGACTTTAACGGAATAGTCAATTTTATGATGAACTGCAAACACTTCGACACCAAGTTTTCGTTCCCCATAGCTGCAGGAAAGAACAGTCCTCCATGTCTTCTGACAAAGGTAAACGTTTTATCATGTATTACCCCAATCTGCCCATCCAAGATTCGTATTAGCTCACCTGAGCACATTTTAATCATAGGGAGCTTTTAGGATGCCGTGATGTTCTGCGTACGTCAGTGCATGCGAGAAATGTGTGCGTTTACTTATTTTTGTAATGATCTCTCATATTTAACCCCTTGTTAAATCTTAATAAAACTTAACCCAGACAAATGTAGAGTAATTCGATGAAATAAATACGCACACAACTGGACAAAGTTTTCATTGAGATGTAGTTTTCCATTTAATACGAAGCTTTTATACCCCGTAAAAAAGTCTAATCAACACAATTCTTTAAACTAACGAATATATCCATGACCCAAGTACAGGGCAGGAGTAATGCAACTAACATAAATAAGCACGACCCATCTAGCTGGCTGATGTATACTGTCTCTCTAATACAGAACATATTAATATACATTGATTCGCCATACGGAAGTAGGTCATGTGCATGGTAAAACGAGTAAATTAAGCAGGAGTATTTCAGCAAATTAAAATAAGAGTTTAGACACAAAGTGATATTTAAGCATGTTTGATAAACCGTATATTGGAAAATCGTCTACAGATATCAATTAGATAAACAAAATGTGTAATTGACCTAGAACAACAACATTACATTTTTGTTTGTGTTAATAGGTCCTCTTAAACGTTAAGCAATAATCATTATGATACTCTCTTTCATAGTTGGTGCCATACTAGATTTTAAATGGGAACTCAAATCTTTTCTAAACACAATGTATGTAATATTGTATAGTTTTCTTCTTCTAAGTTCTTTTTACCATTCCAATGGAGTCAAAACTAATCGGGCCCCTTTGATCACATGATTTATAATTGCTTAAATAACTTTAAACACATTATTCTCTGAAGCAGCCAGGGTTATTTGTTTAATACTTGTTGGGCGACATCATACATTGATCCTCTAATACAATAACTCAAACCAATCTACGTGGAGGTTAAACTTGGCTCCATCCTTGGAATCATGTGTTTTATTTTATGGTGTAACATTCAAATTTAAATTTGTTCAACTACTGCCTTAGACCATATCAAACGTTTGCCATACAGAGAAGTAAAACTTAAAATGAAGCTAGATGCATAACACACCTATAAGAAAATATGAACATGAAAGTTTATTGTCTCTATGTCGAAGGTAAACTACCAAAGACCATGAGGTCCTCTTGTTATCAGTTTGACTTTCTGCCAATATATCAGTCAACATTCTATATATAAGCAATAATTGTACAATAAATTGGTAGATTTTAAAATACCTTCATTTTAAAATGGAAGCACATTATTAGATGACGACGCATTTAACAAACATCTCAAAACCATACTTAGAGTTCTAAGGTAACGTTGCGCCTGTAACGTTCCGGTGTCGTTCATACTTTTACCGCATATGTATGAATTGTTAACTAGCTTAGCACATATGTAAACCATTATATGAAAACGTATCGCGTGTAACAGCAGTATCCTTTAAAGGTCATACAAAGAGGTCAATGTTCAACATTTACCATACCACAGCTTGAAACATTACTCTCCTTAGCTGACAGGAAAAGCTCACACATTATAGTTTCAAAGTCAACTTTGGTCATACAAAGCCCGTCCGGAATGTAACTTTGTCATTCAATATGCAATTGTAGTTGTTCGCTTGCAATCAAATAATGCTAATATTTAAAATCTCGCAGATGCTTAAAACTGCTATGTTTGATTAAACAAAGTGGTACCGTTTCATGTAATGAGAGGTTTTAAAATGTTTTAGTTGCTTTTTTGTATGTTTTATTGAAATGCAATGTGCCTTAAACTTAATAACATGTTTGTGATTATTCTAAGTTTCATTGTATTTCCGCGAATTAGCTTTACGCTGAGAATTGTGTGAGTTTCGTGTAAATTTATCAAAACAAATACGAGTTATTGGGTGGGTGAACGAAATTCCGCGAAATATAAGCTACCTGCGAAATTCTTATATGAAACCTCCCCGCATATTAGACTGGCTGCATTATCCGCATAAGCATCCAATCTCCACGCAGAGTTGTCGTTCTTTGCTCTCACATACACCTCTGCGTAAGGCTATGCATGCCATTTGGCCTATCAAATAGGCAAAACCGAACAAACGCATTCAATGTATATTTGAGTGGATATTTAAGATCGCATGCATTTAATTAATAAATATGACTTTTTAATTAACGACAAATCGTGCAAAAACTTGCGATTTTAATGCAACTCTTTGGAACTATTTTATTGCCCATTTACGCAGATGGAATCATTCCACGCACTTCACAAATGTAAACAATTGAACATAATTTTTATTGGGTGACGTTAGGAATTGCTTCGACGTGTGAATGTATGTTGGTTTCTTAACATAAAAAAAAACATATCAATTTCATAATAATGAATTAAGACTGATATAAGATATCATGGTATGAGATGCTTTTCTTAAATGCAGTGAATGCAATGTAACCGTCGTGCAAAATATTGTTTAGTATACTGTAACCTCAATGATGAACGCTTGGAATGATCATGACATGAATGAGACGCTTTCATAACAATAGTCCGTTCTGAGCCCAACACAGAGGCGAATGTAATGTAACCGTCGTGCAAGAGATTGATAAGCATCTTGCACAAGCATATGAATTACTGCATAGATCAACCTGGTGCATTTTGTGCGAAATGTATAACTTCTTCTAGTTTTGCCAGCCCATTTGCATTGCCATTCAGATTTGCAAACGCTAGAGAAAAGTTTTACTTTTAAGGGACCACTACAAGTACAGTTGTATAAGATGTTAACTATACAACCTAGAAAACGTTTAATAATATGTTGTGTCGTTTGGCAGTGGAGTGGTTTTACTTTCAGCTGTATTCGAAATGTTTTAACTGAAACATTGAAATAATATAATAGCAAAAAAACATTTAGGCCGAATGATAAATGTTATCGCAGGTATGTAAACATTATTTGTTTAGACCAATTTAATAATGATAATTATTATAGTTTTTACAGTGTCACCGTATAGTCGTGCACGGATGACGTACCACGAAAGCCTAAATATCAACCAATAATTTGCTACTGCAATTATATTCTTAACGCCAACCTATTAGGGCGTATTCTTTGTTGTTCCAAACGTTGATATACTAATGAACACCCAATTCACTTTTAACATAATAACATAAAAGGAACACAACCGTTTTTTTTTAAATGACAATCATAATCTTAGAAATACTAAGCAAACTTTTCTTCAGCTTGTGTCTTTATAATTGTCATCAACATACCGTAATCAAACAAGGGTAGTCTCAACGGATTATTTCTTCAAAATTAAATAACTGGTATCACATGGTACGTCATATGTCAGAGGCATTTCCTTCCGAAAGCCTTCATTATGACAATGCATTCCAGATAACGTCTGTGTCCTAATATTGGTAAGGCTAAAGGGTCACGTGATTATCATAGTCGAACATAACCTTACAAAACATTACTGCTATTCATATATCACAGGCCATCGAAACTGTTGCATAGAGGGTAAGCAACTGTAAACGTTGTTTACAAACTATTTGTAAGTGGTTAAGTAGCTTTCATATATGATACACCCAAAGCACATCATATTCTATTATTAAATGTATCCGAGTAATGATACTAATAACCCATACGCATGCAGACAAAAGTGTGGATCACTCGAATTAATGAATGGAATGTTCATGTAAGAATGTATATATCTATAAAAGCAACATTTTGTGTATATTTGATTCAATGTTTGATACATATAAAACGTAAATATGCACATGATGTTAGCCCGCATACTGTCTTTTGGAATCGATTTATTTCTTATGACGTTTCAAAACAACAAACACCTTAGAAAGAATTGCATGTAATACCTTGCATCAAAAGGTTATCGGACGAGCATCAGACAATACTTCATAACATACGAGGAATGCCAATTTTTTTCAGGCACGTGACATTTGCAGGATTGTCCGTCACTCGTCCCAGTGTGAACTCACAGACGCAGATCTCCAGGACATCTTCACAACACTGACTAACCTGCTGTCTGACCCAACGTGTCTAGCACAAGACGTCGCATCACAGGAAGCTGTAAAGAAATTAGCAAAGGTGATATCTATTTCTAAACCGTTATCGTAATGATGTATGCTTTGATATGCTTTGATATCACCCACAAAGGGGTTTTAACTTCTACATTCATGTGTTATGAAAGCGACACCAAACGAGTCGACCTGCATTATTTTACAAACATGTGTTTTATGTCAAATAAGCTTCCTTCGCTCAGTCGAGACACAGCTGATCATTTATATGATGTTGATGTTATATGGGGAGCTTATATATTATCATCTGTTAGCAAATTATTAAAGTTTTATACAAAAACACTATATATTCGATTGATGATATAGTTCTTAAATGGAAACGAACGGAAGATGCCATATTTCTTAAACAGCTGCAAAACGACGATTTACTACATGCTGTTAACGAGAAACTTGTTGAAGTTGACACTATAGCTGAGAGGACTCTTGCCGAGATACGGATACACGCGGACAAATGTAAACGAGAACTTGATGAACACACTGAAAGACGTAAGTAAAATTGCACTTGATCCTGAAAGAGACTACGAACAATCCTGTGAAGGTATATCTGACTTTATATTGCACTTAAAATCACATATCAGTCACATACAACTCATATTTTGGAACAAACTGTATGTGTATAATGGAATTGGAGACACTCAATTTAAATTTTCCTGTGCAGTTAATGTTTTAAAATTATTGATTTGTTGACCTTAAGTAACTTCCAAATAAATATATTTCAAATATTTTTTTAATGAAACTAAGCGAAAATCAAGTCTCGAAAATGAAATGAAAAGATGAAGTTAATTATGGTATTCCTTTATTAGTAAAAAAGATGTATAATAATGATACACTTTAGGCTATGGTCATTCGAGTAAACTTGGAGACGTTTCTAACGCAATACGCATATGAATCAATATAGCTTGTTAATTTTGGAACGGATTTCGTTGAATGTGTATTCAGATTAATTCAACACATGTCTAATAATCTAAGTAAATTTATTTGAAATTGATCAACAATATAATATCCAACATAACAAATTAAATTTTTTATATTGTTGTTTTAATCAATGTTATGTGTAAAATCTCACATTGTGGCACTTCTGCCCTTATGTAATCTATTGGTTCTCAAAGTTCGTTTAAGTCGCGTTGTGTAATTTTTTGTTTTGACTTAAATGTTCCAGGTTTGTAAACTACTCATCAGTTTGCAAAATAAGGCAACTAGTCTTTTTCTAGCATATATCAACTTTAATTCTTGATTAAATGTTCGTATATATATTGTATATTATTCCTAGTTGTATTGCAATTGTATATAACTCTTATTAAGAAATTGCAACAAGAATGAAGATAAGAAATAAACGAGATACTCCAACACAAATATAATCCGTCCAGAAAAACAAATGTCCGTCTAAAGCACTTTCCCGTGAAGCCAGAAATTGGGAAGTATATTGTGCGATTTTCTATCTACAGTGGCTCAGACTAGAGGTTCTAACACGGTCCGTTTTATACAAAAATGGTAACCTTGGCGTCGACCCACTTGTTTTAAGAAGTAAACAGCCTTATCCATCACTTTGACATAAACTCATAACCATAAAAAATATAACTATAAACGGGTTATAACAATGTCCATCACTTTCTGGTCGTTAAATTATTTCTTACTATTTAGGCTTATTTAATCTGTTTATATAAGCTGTTTTTATAAGCAGTTCGTGTATAATTAACACTATTTTGACCGCCAGATATGGTCGAATGTACGTCATTGTTGTCCACAATGTATTTCGCCAGTGACCATGTATCTCTAGTTACTAGGACAATGATGACTAAACAGAAAAAGTGTTACAACATGTGATAATGTAATTGAAATTAAATTGGAATTATAAAGCGCGCTGAACTACACTCGATCACTTTTTGAACGCAGCATTTTTCAAACTTAAATATCTCAGAAATGAGTAAATATTTTGATTTAAAATTGTATATGTGATCATTTGACTACTATATGTACAAGCAAACGACGAAATCATTCATCCGTGACGATCGGATGCTTCAGCATGTGGGGAAGGTGGTCTGCAACATGCCGATTGCGCTGTTGCGCTCCTGAAATTGTATACGAGACTTAATTGATTTTTAAATTAATTTTATGTTTTCCTGGTGTATCAACCCACCTAAAATGAAGAAACTGAAATGCAATTGAGAATCACGTGTTTCAACATTTTCAGATGCATAAAAATATAACCACACCTACCCCACAAAACTTTTTTTTGCAAAAAGCGCCTGATGGTTAGGGATGAATGATTTTATCGTAATCGTGCCTAGAATATAGTCTAATGATCACATGTGACATTTTAAATAAAAATCTTAACTAATTACTGACC
Source organism: Dreissena polymorpha (assembly GCF_020536995.1). Classification (NCBI taxonomy): domain Eukaryota; kingdom Metazoa; phylum Mollusca; class Bivalvia; order Myida; family Dreissenidae; genus Dreissena; species Dreissena polymorpha. The sequence goes on from NC_068364.1 coordinate 66,307,365, forward strand.
TGTTTAATTTTGAAAAGTGCTGCGTTAGAAAAGTCTCAAAGTGTATATTGATATGATTACTAAGAGTTTTCCAGCTTCTTAAGTGGTACGGTGATGCTTTTTAGTTTAAAACGGACACCGAACAAACTTTGCGAAACCGAAATTTCGCAAATTTAAGTACCTATTTCCTTTACGATATTCATATGTTAGATAAAGTGTGCGATACAGTTCTTCTTTGTGATCATGTATTGATGATTTTTTATATAAAATTGCCATTTGTTTCATAAATATTAATTAACAAGTTCAAAATAGCCTTTCTATGTTGTTTTTTTCTCCTCCATTGGATGTCGTGTTTTTAAATGGGATTTTTTCCCATGTTTTTTTTTACCGATATAAAAATTGTATTATATTTTTGCTATCAAAGAAAATTAAACGAACATCATCACAAATAGTTAAACAATGCTTAAAATTGATCATAAGGCATACTCAAACGAATACAAAAAATCGAGAATATCACACAGAAAATGGGGGAAAATTCCATGGAAAAAAACACACAAAAACTTCCATCGGAATATCAATATTGCATCAACTATCATGTAACCTAGATAAAATACTTCAGTTTGAAGTTTTCTGTTTGTATTAAAGGTATAATGATTTTTCATGTCTCTTTAACTTGCACAAACGTAGTGCAATTTGGTTTGATACCATTTTCATGTGCACTGTTTAAATGTTCCACTATCAATGTAACTGATTGTAATTGAGCTAGTCGCTTAAATACAACCAATGTTTAATAAAGCACATTGTCGATCTATAAAGTAACCTCATGAGTATTTTTTTTCGGAAAGTTACACCTTCATTTTGGTAAATAAAATTTTCGGATTCGGGATGTTATCGTGTTCCGGTACAATCTTTATGTTGAGGAAAAACGTTGTTATGCCCATGTTTGCAGTGTTTATTTTTTTTTCATAACCCAAGTACCAGAACATTGTAAACATGATCTTAATAGATACTACAAAAGCCGTGTTGCACATAACACATGCCCAGGTCCGGTATCAATAAATATTTATAAATGCAAATTAATAACTGAATGTTCACATCTGTTCAAGTTGCAAATATATACATATAAGCGAAACTGGCACCCCCCAGAAGCCATGTTTATCAATGGACTGAACTCAGTCAATATATGAACTTGAACAAATGTTCTAAGCAGATTACATGATGATCTGGCATTAATGAGGCGTCAAGGGCTTTTAAAAGGATTAATTACTCATGACATAGAAGGAAGTACGTTAAGCTTTGCAAATGCAGCCTTAAAGTATTTTGTTATAGATTTTAGTATCAACAAACACGAGTTGTTTGATACACCACCTCTTGACGAATGCGTATTAAATCGGGTTTCCATTAGAAAAGCTAAACAAGTTAAATTCACATGTTGATATCAATTTATGTATTAATTCAAGTTTTTTGTTAAAGCAATGTTGTTGCATTGTTTATGTATGCACGGAATGACAAATGTTGAGCACTCATGTGAACGAAGTGATTATGTTGACATACGGTGATCGCCGTTTGTCTGTCGTCGTAAGTGGTGGGTCTTTAGTTGTTGGCTTGTTAGAGGCATCAAGTTTAATTCAATCTTGAAAAGAATCATAAGAATGAGTGTCTTAAGAATATCTAAGTCGGGTTCTAATCTACCTAACGTGGATCAAAATATTACGCATCAATGTAAAACCTTGTTATCATTATAGAGGAAACATTTATGACGCATTAACATTTCAAGTGCGTCCACAAACGAGGTCACCATTTTTTATCTTATAAAAACACTTTGTTACCAGGCTTGACGCTACTTTTATGACCTTATCTAAATGACACTTGATAAGAACCTTTATCCGGACGATTTTAGTCCGATTTGTACTCTTGATCGTGTGCTTTAAACAACCAGGTCATCAGGTTAAATCTTCTTACGACGCTACAATGTTTATGCTTAACTTATCTTGGCCGAGTGTAAAGCTGGGTAACGTTCGTCCAAAAACCAGATCATCATGTAATTTCTAAAAATATATTTGTAACCACTAGTAAGGTCATATGTATGTCGCATTCTTTGAGAAACCTGTATTTGATCGCATCTATCAAAAGATTAGGTCGCCAGATAAAAAATGGTCTATGATAAATATCAAACTCAGCTTAGTGCCTCAGGGCCATCATGGTCTTCTTGCAATATGTTGTGGTGGGATTTTAACAACTAGTGATCCAAAGATTTTTTATACCGATTTTTTATCAGCGCGTCCGTTAATTGCTTGCTCTCATTATCACAAAATGCTAATGTGATGTTATTATGATCACCCTATATCACCATTCATCGTATGTCGTAGTTTAGCTTTTAAACTTTCAGCTAGTAATCGCGCTATGTATCACATGTTTCATCGAATTTTAATAAAATCCACTCAACATTCTAATTTCGACAATATATAGACTGAGATTGAATCCTGATCATGTGCGTCCCCGAACTAGGTCAGGTCCTTGGATAAATGTGATGCTTATCTTGTGGAAACAAGTATTTATCTTATCGTAATAAGACTTGGTCAGAATGTATATATACCATGTTCAAATGTATTTCTCATGCTTCAAACAAAACTAGGTGACCAGGTCATATCTTAAAATTTTTGTTTATACCATTCAACATTCACATAACTTGGTCACAATGTTATTGTTTACGAGTATGAATCTTGATAATTTGCGTCCTGACACTGAAACCATTTTATCACGTTAGAGGCCACATTTATTACTCATTCTGTTTTGGCATTTATATAAAAAATATCTTTTGAATGTATTGACCAAGTTTGAATCTGAGTTTGTTATCCACCACTAGTTCACTAGATCAAATCTTTGAAAAACATTGTTACCACACTAGTATCATATCTATGGCTCAATATTTGTTCCGTTCGATATATTTTTTTATCTTCGTACATAGGTGTGTGAGTGTCGAGGGCATCCCACTTCACACCGTTAATAATTTTCAATCGATGTATACATACAATAACAAATTTTAAACATTTGATCATCAGTAACTTCTACATTACAACACAAACACTATTGGTTTAGCATATAATTGACACTAAATGAGATCTAAATCCCTTATCACGACTACTGCAAAGAGCTTACAATAGTTCCATATATTTACTCTGACGCAAAACATTGTTAATTTCATATAATACATGGTACTGCAAGGACGGATATGCTCTAGCTGCTTTAATAGAGGGTATAGTTTTGTTCATTTTACAATTGTATAAAAACATTTGTGTCAAACAAATATAAAAATTAAGGGTCAATTTGCATTTGCATGTCCCAATAAAAAGGGAGGTATATTGAGGCAATTTGAATAAAGATTGCAATCAAAAATTAAATATGTTATCAATTTATTTACGTCCTTACATTCCCAAAAGATATGTTCTATAGTTTCACATTCAGTTTGACAAAAGGTGCAGTTTTCTGTAGTTGCATATCCAATTTTGAATGAGACGGAGTTCGTACCTATGTTTCTGTGTACAATTTTATATCGAAACCACTGTAAATTGGTATATCGTGTAATATGAAACGGCATAGAAAAGATATGTAACCAATCTTTTGTTTCAATTACAAATAGTTGGCCATTTATTTAAACATGCTGGCGAGGACTCAATGTTGGTAAAAATATAATACATTGGTTTTGTACCCTTTGTTTTAACTAAGATGGACCGTAGACTTGTCGGGATAAAAAGCTTCATAAAGCAGTTGTTAGAAGAGCCTCTCAGTTCCTTGTATCTTGCAACTGAATTGATAATGCCTTGGAAAAGCAAATAATTTCGTTTGAAGTTGTAAACTTGGCATAAGTCATTAAAATTGTAAAACGTTAAGAGTTCAGCCTTATGAATCAAGTCCGCAACAAAATGGATGCCTTTGTCAAACCATGATTTGAAATATACACTTGTGTTACCAATTGTTATTTCTTGATTATAGAAGAGTGGATTCTGTAGCCAAAACTGATTTTTAAAAGGTTCTTTTCAACAAATGACTTCAATGTATTCTTCCAAAGTTCATTCTGTATCCTCTTAATTAAGTTTTCAGGATAGTGACTGCCACAGATATATAATTTTTGAAAATCAATCATTGTATTAACAATATGTATCAATTAACCATTTCCAGTGATAAGTCTATGGATCCATGCACACTTAAGAGAAAGGAAAACTATTCTATCATCTTTAAACCTACTTCTTTATAATCTTTTATCAAAATATGTTTACTTATTTGTGGTTCAATAGGGATCAATATTGACCAAACTTAGTAAGAATATTTATTTTTACGAGTTTAAATATGGCCTTGTGCGTCCTGCATTTCAAAAAAATATCACTCAACATGCTAAATGTATGACTCAATCTGTATAACACTTGGTAAACATATTAAGTTCAGTGCCAGATGAATCGGAAATGCAACACTAAAATATACATTATACATGTACTATTAACAATATGAAAAGTGACATCGAAAAAACTCGCCAAACATACAAAACTACATACACATGTCCTTTAAATGACAGTACTCATAAAAAAACAACACCGGTGTAATATAGACTATTTGAGAATGTGATATTTCGAGCAGACTAAAACACTATAAAAACACTAAAAACAAACAATATTCAATTACAATTATTGTTTATAGCTCGACAGCATTATTTCCCGAATCCCTAAACTCCATAAGCATTTTGCTTTTAACGCAATAACTGTTCCCTATACGTACATTCAGTTTTATTCGGGCACATTTTGCATGAGTTTTATGTGACAATAACGGTATACTTAGCGAGAAACCATATAATTTATAACAGTTGCTTCTAGTTCGCAAATAGTCTTGTTATCTCTATATTAAGATTTGAACTTCATGAACTTGGTCAGAATGTTTGTCTTAATAATATTAGCTCCAGAAAAAAAAAAAATTAAAGAAAAAAAAGGAACCCTCAACTGGGCTCGAACCAATGAGCTCTTGAGCCCTGGAGTAAAAGTCCTTCGCTTAGCCCACTTGGCCATCCGTGCTCATACCATTAGAGAAGTATTTTATACTTTATATAAGCAATCCTCGTAGTATCACAATCTTATTACAACAACAGAACTCTCCAAATTATTCAATCGTTTCGCGTTGCTACGCTTTATACTTTTCAGGTTTTTAAATCGTTAAAAGATGCATATAATATATATTATATATAGAGCATGGTAAATGTTTGAAGTATTACTGTTTCCAAAAAATATCATAACTACAACGAAAAGTTGCTAATCTGAAACATTTTTTTAAATTTGTCAATTAACCAACACTTGAAAATGCCCCCTTAAGCTAAGGATGTAGGCTGAAATGGTACAACGTCCGGGACGCAAAGAGTTGTTTCCTGTAATACGCTGACAACCCACTTTCGACTGCGATTTTCGATCGGCATATCTACCAATCATAAACGTGTAAAGTGGGGTAATGGCAAGTCTACCAATCATAACCGTGCAAAGTGGTGTACGTGCAAAGCGAACGTTCGACAAGTTTAGCAACCTTGCAGTAGGTTAAGGTCAGAGGAGCGAAATTGGTTGGAGTATGGAGACAGATTTCTATATTCGACGAGAAAAAGTATGTTCTTTAAAGATATTGTGCTTAATTATGACGATTTTGATATTGGTTGAATACGTATGTAATGTACTTAATGATGTATTACACGCATTTGCGTTTGAAATGACTGTTTTGACGTGAATATCCGACATCGCGAAAATATCATCTTTTTAAAATAAAATAAGTGTCTGCATAATACTTATTCTAAAGAGTTTTTAATGTTGATTGCGCGTTTGGTATTGCGAGATATGTTCTTAAATCAAATGCATATGGGAGGTGTTGGGAATCATTATTAACAGCTGTGAATGACATAAACTGAAGTTAATATCTCTAGCGAAAAGGACATCTCAACATGCCATTTTCCACTGTCTGAGCCGAATGCATTGGCATAATTTTATTTTCGTTGCCGCTATCATGACCATCTAATAATTAGTCACGGTCGTAATAATGGGACGTTGTTCAAAACCCACTCGAATTTAATCGCTCATAAAAATGTTGTTTGTTTATGAGGGATGCTGTAATTTGAAATAACCGACGAAAAATTACTTAAGATTTCAATAAAATGTTGTTCATATTTATCTTTAGTCTAAATCTTGTGTAATTTAACTTTGACCGAGAGAGTAGTGAATTTTGTTTGATTTTGACCACGTTGTAACGGATTTCTTGAAAAGTCAGCAGCTGGGAAGGTGGGGATTACGTTCACAAAGTCCTTCTTACTTAGGCCCTCAAAGAACCGCTAAAATCTACTCAATCCAATACTTAAAATATAAAGAATAGGGAAATACTTAAACTCCGCTTTCTACCGACATGTATACAGTAGCTCAGTCGTTGCATGGCCCACAGTCGTCGCTGGAGGCGATTGAACGATGTGATTATCTTTGTATACTTATGTGTATCCTAAATGCGCAGCTAGTAAACTTGCATATTAATGAGATCAGGAAAGTGAGAGCAGACGATGTTTTAATAAGTTGAGAATAAGCTTAAATAGTGAAAAGTTAAATGAGAATTACGTAAAATTGTGGCAAACCAAAAACTTGTTTTTGATGGGTTGCAACCACAACGTACCAGAATATTGCTCAGGATAACAGGTTAAACATTTTTTCTGAGGGCGAATGGCAATTGGATCACGAATACTTACATGTAGACTGCACCTAGGGCGCAATTAAAATACCGCGGTGTTGATTTATGAGGTTAATTCAAACTAAGATATCGAATTGATTGAAATAAATAAATTCGAAACAAATCGGGATTTAGGAAAAAAATATAGACGGGTTATGTAAACTGAAATTGTGTTTAGAAAACAATATCGCGAGTTCTAGGGATTCAGTCTATGACGTTTTTGTAGAGGAGAAAAACAAAACATATAATGCAAGAATAAATAGAACAATTCTCAACATAATAAAGACTCTCTTTCAATATGTTGCTTGCGGTATGCCACGGCGGATATGAAACGGGACAATATCGGCAATTAGCTTGTCCGCGCGCTACTTTCGTACAAATTCATTTCTTATTTACTTTCATTTTTAAACCCTTTTTTTCTATCGTATACAGAATTCTATTTTCCTAAGCAAGATGTAGTTTTTAAAACTGAACTCCAAATATAAACGCTACAAATCTGTATAAAGTACGACCATGTTTAACGTAAATATAGATTCTAAAACGGTATGATATTTGCAAAAGTTAAAGTTATAACTCGTCGGGCTGCCCAAACTAGAAGACTTCATATATATTTATATATCTGAAAACTACGAAACGTAAGCTTTCAAATGATATATAATTTGTCAAAATCGGCCGAGAAATAAAAGTCAAATTAGAAAAAAACGTTGTGGGTAAATCAAAATGTATACCCTCGGCGCTTCGATGTACGCTAATCGATAGCTACGGGTCACGTGACAAAGTATCGACAATGTTAAACGCGCAGGGGTAAAACAAAAAATTTATTTCTCGCGTTTAACTCGCTATAAATCCATTAATAACAACGGAAATATACTTAAAGTTATATATGTTGAAAGAGTAATTAATGAGCAACAAGATAACGAATAAACCAATAAAATCGGATGATTAGTTTTTGCATAAAATTGAATTTACTACAGTAAGGGTCAAATACTCGATTCAACTCTTGTCAATATACGCTCCGTGGGTATGCATATAATGGATGGGATATAGTATGTATTTGCTTAAAAGTAAATAGCATCGCGAACATAGATGACGTGGGCAGAACAGTTTCGAGTTGTATAGGTATTTAAAAAAAAACTGATATATAAATACTTTTGCCCTTTCTAGTACTTTATATGGTAGCATACTTCTGCATAGGGCAAGCATCATTTTCTAGTTCATTCGCACACTTTTTCAGAAAACTAAAGAAACTCGAGGTCAATATAGAAACTAGGCTTTTTTAATGAAATTATATTGTAATAACAATCAAAAGTAACGGGGGATAACTTCATGAGGTCTTACTGTTTTTTTCAAAATATACGGATGTCAAAAACAATTAAAAAACTTATAAAAAAATATTTGCAAAATTTGTGGATTTGTATGAGTTTAAACTTTTTAAATTTTTTTTTTTTATTATTATGTTCTATTTCTTTATCGTATACAGGATGAGTTCATAACCCAAAATTTTCAACTTAATAATAAGACGTTCATGAATTTAAAAAAAAATTGTTTCACCTTATATTGTGTGTACACTAAAACAAAATGAAAATTTGAATGAACTTGTTTTAATTGTTAATGAAAAATATCGGGTTCTCTACAGCAGGAGTTTGCATGCAAAACTTGGTATTAAAGGATCGGTTCATGGCATGTGTACTTTAATTAGTTTTTTTGTTTCGCGTAAAAATGTAACATTTTGATAATTTCACAGTATTTTAATCGCTGCACGTAAAATAATTATCCTTATTTTTTCCTCAAAGTAAGGCCAGATTAAGCCAGACCTGTGAATCGTAAATTTTAGCCAATCTCTAGATCTAAGTCGTTTACTGTTCGTAAAATGTATCATCACGTTTCGATGTGTCGCTGTTAGATTTTACACCGATAGCGGTTTATTATGTGTTTCTAGTTATACATGCTTCAATTTTGAAAAATGTTACAATGGTATTGCTCTTGATGGGTTCTTATTATAAAATGGTTAAACAGTAACCAAATAGCTCTTTTATTGCCAATAAATTTGAATTGTGATTCTGTGAGCTTATTAATGAATGTTGTTCAAGTGTGAGATTTTTGAGCTTCTTAAAGGGGCCTTATCACGTTTTGATAAATTAACAAAAATAAACAATATTGTTTCAGATTCGCAAATTTTCGTTGAAGTAAAGATATTTGTGTGGAAATTATTACATAAAATAAATTATTATAATTTTATAGTTTATTCGTTAACTTATGCGGTTTCTCTAGAAATATAGTCCTTTGCAATAGCAAATCATGTTAACTTTTCCTGCAGGTTAAAAGGTTTCTGACAGGTATCTTTTTCTTTGAAAAAAAATTTCATAACTCAAACCATGTCAATAATTTTGCGTATTCAATTTGCAGAAAATACAAACAACCATGCGAGAAGTGCATAAGTAATCGTATCTTCAAGTCAGCCCAATCTTTGAAATGTGTACGTACACTAGCATAATTATGAATATCAGTACTACACAATTTAATATTGTGTAAATATTGGATGTCAAATATATTGTTCATGTTCAAGTTCTCGTCAATGTAACTCTGGCGTATAAAATAATATTGAAAATGGAAAAAAGGTTTGAGACGAAAGAGGCCTAAAACTGGCTTAAATGTATAAGTGCAACATGTACGACCAGGGACGTAATTGCACAATTAGCCGAACTCGGATTTAAAGCATTTTACACCGATATACGACAGGATATGCTTGCAAAACACGGTATACTTGAAACAAAGAAGTGTAGATGGTGTAGTGATTTCTCAAAACAGTGCCGCCTGTGTTCAGAAATAGGTAATTGCTTTGGTACTACCATCGTTTTAAACAGACACATTTAAAAGGCCCATCATGGAGAAATACGGACGTGCCAAAATGTTGCCGTGATTCATGGGAGTTAGCGAAGTGTTACATGCCTCCCACGGGTTACAAGAATAAACCAAGTGCTGACAAAACAGATTTCAACGGGATAATAAGTGCTTTAATCAACTGTACCTGGATGCAGAATTACTTTACAGATGATCTTAGCCTGAATACTAATATCTGCATGAAGGTTTTAAGTAATTTACTCAGCCTTTATCTATCAGTAATTAACGTATGAAATAAGTTTCGTATGCCATGTTACACGTGCATATCTTTGTGAAATTATTTTCTTACCTCTTAATTTGACAGGCGCGAGAAGAAGTAAGCGCACTACGGCACATACATGGCACAAACATAGATGAAAGTGAAATGATCAGCCTCTTCAATTCTCTTTTAACTCTTCTTAATGATCCTGCATACCTGAACAGCTTTCAACCAGCAGATGAAGCAAGAACATACCTTACTCAGGTTATGTCCGTTATTCCTCAAATAACATTGAAGAACCAAGAACTTATCAATTACATGGTTTTTTAGTCATTATGTAAATAACTAACAAAATACGAACCATTTAGGGAGTTGCATGCTAGTTGACTAGTATTATTATGCCCCTCTTTGAAGAAGAGGGGATTTATTGTTTTGCACATGTCGGTCGGTCCGTCCGTCAGTCCGTCCAGCGAATGGTTTCCGGATGATAACTCAAGAACGCTTACGCCTAGGATCATGAAACTTCATAGGTACATTGATCATGACTCGCAGATGACACCTATTGATTTTCAGGTCACTAGGTCAAAGGTCAAGGTCACGGTGACTAGAACCAGTGAAATGGTTTCCGGATGATAACTCAAGAACTTTTATGCCTAATATCATGAAACTTCATAGGTACATTGATCATGACTTGCAGATGACCCCTATTGTTTTTCAGGTCACTTGGTCAAAGGTCACGGTGACTCGAGCCATTAAAATGGTTTCCAGATGATAACTCAAGAACGCTTACTCCTAGGATCATGAAACTTCATAGGTACATTGATTATGACTCGCAGATGACCCCTATTGATTTTCAGGTCACTAGGTCAAAGGTAAATGTCACGGTGACTCGAACCAGTAAAATGGTTTACGGATAATAACTCAAGAACGCTTACACCTAGGATCATGAAAGTTCATAGGTACATTGATCGTGATTCGCAGATGACCCCTATTGATTTTCAGGTCACTAGGTCAAAGGTCAAGGTCACAGTGACTAGAAATAGTAAAATGGTTTCTGGATGATGACTCAAGATGCTTAGGCCTAGGATCATGAAACTTCATAGGTACATTTATCATGACTCGCAGATGACCCCTATTGATTTTCAGGTCACTAACTCAAAGGTCAAGGTCACAGTGACTCGAAATAGTAAAATGATTCCCGGATGATAACTCAAGAATGCTTATGCCAAGGATCATGAAACTTCATAGGTATATTGATCATGACTGGCAGATGACCCCTATTAATTTTCAGGTCACTAGGTCAAAGATCAAGGTCACAGTGACTCGAAACAGTAAAATGGTTTATGGATGATAACTCAAGAATAATTAGGCCTAGGGTCATGAAACTTCATAGGTAAATTGATCATGACTGGCAGATGACCCCTATTGATTTTCAGGTCACTAGGTCAAATGTCAAGGTCACAAAGACAAAAAACGTATTCTCACAATGGCTGCCACTACAACTGACAGCCCATATGGGGGGCATGCATATTTTACAAACAGCCCTTGCTGATTTAGTCTTCAATTCTATAAATAACAAATAATTCTAAAAGGTTTGATCTTCCTTATGTGGTTAGAGATGTGATAAAATTATAGACAACCTAACCTTTTTTAATAAGTTTGCCCGGCTTTATCTAATTTAAAGAATACATTTCTTTGTATTACACCCAATAAAAAGAAGAGAACACATAGCTTATTAAGATGTATAAACTTGTCAAAGAGGTGTCAACTCCCATTTCCTTTTTGCATTCACATTTGGTTTATAAATAATTTGAAATTCGTGGAGTGTTTGTATGCTATGAGTCAATATCCGAGAAAATGTTGTTAATTGTTTTTTTTTTCATTTTAAAAAGTATGCTATTGGCTTTTTTGAAAATACATTAAAAGGAATTCGTGCAAATATTCTTGGCGTATGCTTTGCAATACAGTAATATTTGTTAACTTAATTTTTTATTACAAAATAGCACTAATGAAATAGTGTAAAGTTATTCATTAAATAAGGTTTGGCTCAACTATTCAATAATATTCATAACATGAAAAAGCCTTTAAGCTAAATTATGTCCCCTTTTCCTAATGTACTTTGAGAAATCATGTTAAGGTTTGCCTTCAAGTTGATCAAGTTGATATTCACATGACGTTTCCATACAACAGGTATAAACCTGTGTACTAACTACAGATTTTCGATTGAATCTTTACATGTTTCTTTGTGACACATGGTTACTGACCAAGGTCCATGACTCAGATCTGTTATTCAGCATATTACTATCCTCTTTGTAAGTATAAATTGGGGTTAAACTTTTTGTCCCTGACTCTACTACATATATATAAACAACTCTTTACATAGGTGTTCACTTATGATGTTTAGGATCATGCAAGTCGTCATTCGTTTAAGTTTATCATCATAAGTATATAAGTATTTTTAATAAAGTGTTTATTTATTTTTTGGTAGGTTTCTTCATAATCTTAAATGTTTTCGTAAAGTTCCTACTAACCATATTTGAACACAATTGAATTTGAACAACTTAGCTCTTGGGATCTTACACTGCATTGCATAATATGTAGAATCTCTTGCCGCATCAATGAAGTATAAGTTATACACGCCAAAGACAACGTACGGTGCCTCATTTGATAAAAGAGCTTGAGGTCTGATATCATTTCCTATATTACAGGACTTCCAGTCTGTTCAAAAAGTTCAGTTAATAAATTACCTACAAACACGAAATCACAACTGGGAGTAAATACAAAGCTTAAAACCATGTATTGTTGTTTGGATTGGACATTTGTTAAAATATTTTTTTTATTCTTAAAGGTTTTATCCGGTTGAAGCAGGCACATTTTTAACCTATAGACCCTTATCTTTGTAACATTCTCTCTAATACCGTCCCCACATATAAACAAACACACAACATAAATTAATCATGTATTTAACAAAAGTTATGCATGATAAATGAGAATTGTAACATACTTGTTGTACTGTTTAATAAGTTTTTTTTTTAAAGCTACATTTTTTCAGAGTTTCGCAGAGATTTAAAAAGACTCTATACAACGACGAAAAATACTGTGTCTGTTTCATCATTACGGGAGGGTCATGACAAACCCATCTGGGATATCTTTGTGTCACCGAAATTAAGCCACATAAAAAAAAGATGGTTCTCGAAAAAAAACGGAAAACGGAATACAACAATACAGAAACATATTTTTTAAAGATGAAAAGCTGTGTAGTCGTGTGTTTATTCAAGGAGAGCCCGGTATGGGGAAAACTACATTCCTTACTAAACTTGCTCTTGAATGGTGTGATGCAGTTTCTGAACACAATTCTACACACAAGGCTACATTTAGTGATATCGATACACTGAATGAGTTCGAGTTTCTCTTTCACATATCACTGAGAGAGGCACTCGTCCAACGTGAGGTGGTAGAGATGATCAAAACATAAATTATCGACACCATTTACACTGGTGATAAACGCGATGTTGTCTTTAAGCTTTTACATCAAATCCTTGAACGAGAGACTTGCCTCGTAATTATGGATGGGTTGAACGAGTGGGCTGATCCTTTTCATAAATATGTTTCGCCGTTAACTGATCCAAAGTCAGTTTTTACTCTGCCAATCAAAAGTCACAGACTGAGTTCATGAAGTACGTAAATGAACGTCGAATGATGCAGCTTCTTATTTCACCATGGTGGCATACACTGTTAATAAGCTTGTGGATAAACAAAAGCGGGTTTAAAGGTTCCCTGTGTGAAATAAATTGTATTCTACTTGACCTACGTTTTAAACAAGGAAATGAAAAAGAAGGATATTTCAGGAAAGGTACTTCCTTTCCGTGCTTATCGAACACAAGCTTTATTGAACCACATTGTGAGATTTTGGACGCGCTTGCTTATGCTGCATTTTAGTTTACGTTTTCTTCAAATAAATCCCTAGTGTTTTCCAAACGGGACTTAATGGATTATATGTCAAAAGAGCAACTGCAATTCTGCGTCGACGCTGGCCTGTTAACGGTAATGTTTCATTCAGAATTTCTGTTAAAAAGTCCACGAATGTCATTTTTAAATGAGACGGTCCAGGAATTCTTAGCAGCATATCATATAGCTATTTCAAAGACAGATGTTATAAAAATCTACTGAGCGAAAATAAATATAATGTGTTAGAAATGAGCCAAGTAATAATATATTTGTGTGGGCTTGATAGTATGATAGCTAACGTACTTATAAACCGTCTAACTGACGGTGACTTCTTTAATGACATGAACCTTGCACTAAGAAGATATATACGACATTTTAAAAGTGAGAAATTAGCAGCATTTCAAACAGATTATAAACCAATAGCAAACGTTGGAAAATTTTCATCTGATGAGAGGGACCACGATTTGCGTATGTTAGCTGTATCATTCTTATTCCAGCGCATGATGATTACTGGTTTCACTGAGGCTAAAGCCAGCGGTCAGAAGGATATTTGTTTGAAGTGTAGGGACTTTACATTCAATGCATATCTCAGCGAGTCTGAATCAAACTCATTACGTGAACTGTTAATGTTGAACACATCCAACGTCAGGACACTTTTTTTAGAAAGAAAGTAATGTACTGCAAATAAGCGAAATGATGACCGTTCTTCAACAGTCAATGGATTGTCTTGAACGTGTAAAGGCCAGAGCGACTCCGGAAATACATAAAGCATTTTATAATTCAAAGCTGCAAGAGCTGCATTTTATCGGAAGAATCAACGTATCATCAATATGTGATGTCCTTACATCCCAGTCTAAGTTAATGTATTTATACATAGAAGATTCAACTTGTAACGAAGAAATCCCTATCCCTGTCTCCTTAAGATATTTAGACTTGACGAAAATTACCTGTTCTATCGTGTTTCTTCAAAAGTTACTAGAACAATTATCTTTCTTAAAACACGATTTTGCTTTAGAAATGTGTGATGTAATTGTGACCGATTTCAAAAAACACATGTTTCAATCAGTAACATATTGACATGTCAAATATCAAGATGCAATTGATGCAGGGTAATAATGACCTATATAGTTTGCTGAGTTTAACACCTATCGTGACCATGCGCCTTTTGACGGCTGATGATGTAGCATTAGCATCAGATATGTTACCCAAATTCAGTACATTAAAAACGCTTGATTTACGGGAAATTCGTACGTATCTTTCTGCCATCCAGCTGCCTACATCGCTACACTGTATCAGTCTCGAGACAGGCGAATGCTTCCCTGATTGGCTATGCAGCTTGTTGATCAATCTTTCTGCATTAGGACATCCTGTAGAGTGTCAGCTGTGGGACTGTGTAGTACAACCACACGGAGAGGATTGCGTAGCTAGTTCAAATGAACATGAATCTCACATGCGATCTAAACTATTGGCATGTGACATGTCTAAAGTAAATATTCGTGTACAGAATGGCAGCAAGGAACTGTTTGAAATATTTCGTGACACAAGTATAGGGATCCTGGACCTGAGAACTGCTGATTGTGTTTCACAAACATCAGACATTGTTCCCTCTCTCCGTAAATTAGAAAAGCTTTCCTTGCGGGGAACTTATAAGGGCCAGTTTGCCATCCAGCTGCCTGCATCGTTACAGTGTATCAGTCTCGAGAAAGGGGAATGCTCCTCTGAGTGGCTGTGCAGCTTGTTGATCAATCTTCCTGCATTAGATCATCATGTAAAGTGTGAGTTGTGGGACTTTGTAGTTCAATCACGTAAAGAAGATTTCGGCGCTGATTCAAATATACATTTATCGGACCTCCGATCTAAACTAGGGTCATGTGATATGTCTAATATTGAGATAGTAGTAGAATATGGGAGAAAGGAACTGTTTGAAATATTTCGTGACACAAGTATAGGTATCCTTGACCTGAGAACGGCTGATTGTGTTTCCCAAACAGCGTATATTCTACCAACGCTCAGTAAATTAGAAAAACTTTTTTTTACAAGGGACGTTTATTGGTCTTTGTGCTCCCAAGCTGCCTGTATCGTTACACTGTATCAGTCTTGAGAGTGGCGAATGCTCCTCTGAGTGGCTGTGCAGCTTGTTGATCAATCTTTGTGCATTAGGTCATCATGTAGAGTGTGAGCTTTGGAGCTTTGTAGTGCTAACATGTGGAGAAAATTGCGGCGCCGATTCAAATATACATGTATTTGACCTGCGATCTAAACTATTGGAATGTGATATGTCTAATATTCAGATATTAGTAGAATATGGGAGAAAGGAACTGTTTGAAATATTTCGTGACACACGTATAGGGATTCTAGACTTGAGAACGGCAGATTCTGTTTTACAGACATCAGATATTCTAAAAACACTCATTAAATTAAAAAAGCTTTGTTTACAAGGGACCTTTATGAGTCAATTTGATCTCCAGCTGCCTGCATCGTTACAGTGTATCCGTCTTGTGACAGGCGAATGTTCCTCTGAGTGGCTGTCCACCTTGTTAATCAATCTTTCTCATGTAAAGTGTGAACTCTGGAGCTTTGTAGTGCAATCAAATGGAGAAGACTGCGCAGCTGATTCAAAGATACACATATCTCACATGCGATCTAAACTATTGAAATGGGACATATCTAATATTGAGATATTAGTTCAAAATGGGAGCAAGGAACTGTTTGAAATATTTCGTGACACAAGTATAGGGATCATGAACTGCTTATTGTGTTTCACTAACATCAGACATTCTGCCCACACTCATTAAATTACAAGTGCTTTATTTACGGGGGACCTTTATGGGTCGATGTGGTCTCCAGATACCGTCTACATTGAACTGTATCAGTCTTCACTGACTCTTCAGACAGGCGAATGCTCCTCTGAGTGGCTGTGCAGCTTATTGATCAAGCTTTCTGCAATAGATCATCATGTTAAGTGTGAGCTCTGGAGCTTTGTAGTGCAATCAAATGGAGAAGATTGCGGCACTGATTCAAATATACATTTATCTCACATGTGATCTAAACTATTGCAAGGTGACATGTCTAATATTGAGACATTAGTAAAAAATGGGAGAAAGGAACTATTTGAAATATTTCGTGGCACACGTATAGGTATGCTTGACTTGCGAACGGCTGATTCTGTTTCACAAACATCAGACATTCTAAAAACACTCATTAAATTAAAAAAACTTTATTTACGGGGGACTTTTATGGGTCGATGTCATCTCCAGCTGCCTGCGTCGTTACACTGTATTAGTCTGCAGAAAGGCGAATGTTCCTCTGAGTGGCTGTGCAGTTTATTGCTCAAGCTTTGTGCATAAGGTCACCATGTAGAGTGTGTGCTGTGTGACTTTGTAGTACAAGCACGTGAAGAAGATTGTGGCCCTATTTCAAATATACATATATCTCACTTGCGATCTAAACTTTTTGGAATGTGACATGTCTAATATTGAGATATTAGTAACAAATGGCAGCAAGGAACTGTTAGAAATATTTCGTAACACAAGTATAGGGATCCTGGACTTGAGAACAACTGATTGTGTTTCACAAATATTAGACATTATTTCCACACTCAGTAAATTAGAAAAGCTTTACTTATGGGGACCGTTATGGGTCGATGTGATCTTCAACTGCCTGCATCGTAACACTGGATCAGTCTTCAAACATTCAAATGCTCCTCTGAGTGGCTGTACAGCTTGTTGATCAATCTTTGTGCATTAGGTCATCCTGTAAAGTGTGAGATGTTGAACTTTGTAATTCAATCAGGTGAAGAAGATTGCTGTGCCGATTCAAATATACATGTTTCTCACCTGAGAGCTAAACTATTTGATTGTGACATGTCTAACATTGAGATATTAGTAAAAAATGGCAGCAAGGAACTGTTTTAAATATTTTGTGGCACATGTATAGAGATCCTGAACATGAACGGCTGTTTTTGTTTCACTTACATCAGACATTTTGCCAAAACGCAGTAAATTAGAAAAGCTTGTATTATGGGGGACGTATACGGGTCGATGTGATCTCCAGCTGCCTGCATCGTTACACTGTATCAGTCTTGTGACAGGCGAATGCTCCTCTGAGTGGCTGTGCAGCTTGTTGATCAAGCTTTCTGCATTAGATCATCATGTAGAGTGTGAGCTGTCAAACTTTGTAGTGCAATCACGAGAAGAAGATTGCCGCGCAAATATATATATTCAAATATATATATTCAAATATATATGTAACTCGCCTGCGATCTAAACTATTGTCGTGTGACTTGTCTAATATAAAGATATTAGTAACAAATGGCAGCACGGAATTATTTGAAATATTCCGTGACACAAGTATAGGGATCCTAGACTTGAGAACGTCTGATTCTGTTTCACTTACATCTTAAAATAGGCACTCATTAAATACGTTTTTTTATCAGTTTTTTTTTTTTACTTTTTCAGAAAAGGTTTCTTTAAGTAATAACATGTGTGTGTTTGCAAACAAAGCATAAATGAGATAGTTGTGCCATTTTTTAACGTTTCAAAGAAAAAGATAAACTTCGAAAAACATTTCTTCTTCAGTTCCTTGCATGGATCCGAACAGATCATGGCTAGACGATACTTGAAAAAAAAGTAATTAGAGTGTTTAAAACAGCATATACACCTACAGATTTAAACACGACACCGGTTTCCATCTGGCTTTAAATGGACACCTGACAAGTAATGCCATTCGAGCCCATCTGGATATAATGACACACCTGGCAAGTAATGTCATTCGGGCCGATCTGGCTATAATGTCACACCTGACAAGTAAAGTCATCCGGGTCCATCTGGATATAATGACACACTTGACGAGTAATGTCATTGGGGTCGATCTGGCTATAATGACACACCTGACAAGTAATGTCATTTAGGGCCCTTCTGACTATAATGTCACACCTGCAAAGTAATGTCACTGGTCCCATCTGGCTATAACGTCACACCTGACAAGTAATGCCATTTGGGCCCTTCTTGATATAATGGCACATCTGGCAAGTAATGTCATTTTGGGCCCTTCTGGCTATAATGGCACACCTGACAAGTAATGTCATTCGGGCCCATCTGGATATAATGACACACTTGACAAGTAATTTCATTTTGGCCCATCTTGCTATAATGTCACACTTGACAAGTAATTCTGGTTAATTTGGCTATAATGGCACACTTGACAAGTAAAGTCATTCAGGCTCATCTGGCTATAATAGCACTCTTGACAAGTAATGTCATTTGGGTCCATCTGGCTATCATGGCACACCTGGCAAGTAATGTCATTCAGGCCAATCTGGCTATAATGGCACACCTGACAAGCAATGTCATTCGAGCCCATCTGGCTATAATGGCACACCTGACAAGTAATGTCATTTGGGGCCGTTCTGACGATAATGTCACACCTGACAAGTAATGTCATTCAGGCCAATCTGGATATGATGGCACACCTGACAAGAAATGTAATTCGGGCCAATCTGGCTATAATGTCACACCTGACAAGTAATGTCATTCGGTCCAATCTGGCTACATGTATAATGGCACACCTGACAAGTAATGTCGTTCGGGGCCCTTCTAACTATAATGTCACACCTGACGATTAATGTAATTCGGGCTAATCTGGCTATAATGGCACACTTGATAAGTAATGTCATTTGGGCCTTCCTGGCTATAATGACACACCTGACAAGTAATGTCATCGGGCCCATATGGCTATAATGGCACACCTGACAAGTAATGTCATTCGAGCCCATCTTGGCTATAATGTCACACCTGACGATTAATGTCATTCGGGTCATTTCTGATCAGTTGTGCAATTATAGACAGCTGCTACACCAACGCCGTATATTAGCTAATGTATGATACTTGACAGTTGTAGTTTCGACCAAACTGTGTACTGCTGTAACATAAAAACATAACCATATTTTTTTATAACCAAGGCAATTATAAATCACTTAATTTTTTTTTTAGTTTTTAAATGAAAAAGGTGTATTTATTCTAAATAAGATAATACATTTACGCATGCACTTTAGATTACGCATGTATTTTTTTGTATTATAATAGAAAATCTTGCTCAAACACTGTGTATTTCTCGCACGCGTGATTTAAACCCTATGCATCTAAACCTCGGGCCGTAGGTTATTCGACAACAACTCATGATAAACAAGTACCAGTATTATTAAGATTCTAACACTTTACTAAACTATTACAGTCCCCAAAACAAACTGTTCAAAGTTTAAAAAAAATTGCTTCAGTGATTAATTGATTATTTTATCAATGCATATGAAGGAACCAACAATACGAATGTTCATAATTTTAAGCTTTTTGTTCTTTTTATGTATTGTTGTTAGTGGCATGATAGAAGCACAATACGTTTTAGTAGTGCTTACGTATTTCAGATTTATTCATTATGTGATGTGTGCAATGTTTATGCTTGAAATTAACCAGGTATGGGAAGATTCTACTTTCGTTTACATGTATATCGACGCGAAAAACGGATCATGCTTTTTGTATAACGGTTTCCAAACATTTGATTTCAATCGATCATTTTTATGCCCCCCTTCGAAGAAGAGGGGGTATATTGCTTTGCTCATGTCGGTCTGTCGGTCGGTCCGTCGACCAGGTGGTTGTCAGATGATAACTCAAGAACGCTTCGGCCTATGATCATGAAACTTCATAGGTACATTGATCATGACTTGCAGATGACCCCTATTGATTTTAAGGTCACTAGGTCAAAGGTCAAGGTCACGGTGACCCGAAATAGTAAAATGGTTTTTGGATGATAACTCAAGAATGCATACGCGGCCAACAGGGCGAACTCTGAACAATATAACTGAAGCAACTGGTCTGTAATCCTAAATCTATAATTATCAGTCCAATGAAACATCATCCTTTGAGTAAAATAAAGTGGATCAGTAAAATTATTATCAGAATATGAGATTTTTTGTATATTTTGTATATTTAATATTGTGTTAATGTTTAATTTTGTTGATTAATATAAATATAAGCAGGACAGGGGAGGTAATACACTATTACATCTTTCTTATTTACAGGGAAACAAATGCAATAAGTTTAAATTTCATGTTTAATGAATAGAGGATATTTATCATGTCAGTGTGAGATCATTTGTTATTTTTTATGATTACATTTTATTATTACTTTGACCAAACAACACTTACCTGAATACCACAATGGATTGCAACCAAACAATACCCTACGCCCCTACCAGAATCCATCCTTTCCCCCCCAACCTCACCCCCATTTTTTTTAAAACATCATCTAATATATAACCACACCCCACATTATACCCCCTATCACCCCCACTCCCCCTACCCATCCCCCCATCCCCCCACCCCCCCTACCCCCCGGCCCCTTTTTTTAAACATCTAATAAATTACCAAACCCCACATTAAACCCCCCTCTCACTCCCCCCTACCCCCCCTACCCCCCACCCACCCCCCCCTTTTTTTAAACATCTAATAAATTACCAAACCCCACATTATTACCCCCTCTCACCCCAACCCCCTACCCCCACCCCCCATCCCCCCCAATTTTTTTTACACATCTAATAAATTACCACACCCACATTATTACCCCCTCTGACCCCCCACCCCCCCAACCCCCCCCCCCAATTATTTTTTTACATTATTACCCCCCTCTCACCCCCCACCCCCCTACCCCCACCCCCCCCATTTTTTTTATTTTAAACATCTAATAAATTACTACACCTCACATTAAACCCCCCTCTCACCCCCCACCCCCTTACCCCTCGCCACCCCCACCCCCCATTTTTTTAAAACATCTAATAAATTACCACACACCACATTTTACCCCCCTCTCACTCCCCCCTACACCCCCACCCACCCCCGCATATTTTTTAAACGTCTAATAAATTACCACACCCCACATTATACCCCCTCTCTTCCCCCACCCCCCCCTACCCCCCACCCCCCCCAAATTTTATTTTTATTTTTTTAAACATCTTATAAATTACCACATCCCACATTATACCCCCCTCTCACCCCCACCCCCCTACCCCCCACCCCCCAAATTATTATTTTTTAAACATCTAATAAATTACCACACCCCACATTATACCCCCTTTCATCTCCCCTACCCCCCGGCCCCCCATTTTTTTAACATCTAATAAATTACCACACCCAACATTATACCCCCCTCTCACTCCCCTCTACCCCCCTACCCCCCCTCCCCGGCCCCCTTCCCCCAAAAAAATATTTTTTTTAAACATCTAATAAATTACCCCACCCCACATTATACCCCCTCTCACTCCCCCCTTGATCATGACTGGCAGATGACCTCATTGACTTTCAGGTCACTAGGTCAAAGGTCAAGGTCACAGTGACTTGAAATAGTACAATGGTTTCCGGATGATAACTTACATTAGGTCAAAGGTCAAGGTCACAGTGACAAAACACGCATTCACTCAATGGCTGCCACTACAACTGACAGCCCATATGGGGGGCATGCATGTTTTACAAACAGCCCTTGTTTCTTATGATATCCCACCCGAGTTTTAAAATGGTTATTGTTCGTAGAAAAAAACATGGCTGCCAGGGGGCGGGGCATTTTTCTTTACATGGCTATAGTAAAACCTTGTTTACAATATAGAAGTTACATTTTAAGTCCATTTTTAGCTCACTTGAGCAAAACGTGCTTATTATGTTGAGCTTTTGTGACGACCTTTTGTCCGTCGTACATTTGTCCGTCAAACTCACAATTTTTCTGGATGTGTAGGTTAACCAGTACCAGGTGCATTCACTTATGCCAGTAAATGACAACAGCTCTATTTAAATCTTAGGTGGGGCAAGGAGGGCCTTAGAAACAATTTTAGTTGACAATTTATTTTTTGAGGCAGGGAATTGAACCTGCAATATTTTTTAATTTATTGTCCATCTATCTATCAACTGAGCTAGCCTGTCTGACCATGTTGCACTTGTCACATGCCATTTTTGCAAACTTGACAACTCTTTAATGTAATAATTTTGCACCATTTTATGCTTTCAGATAAGTTACCAAAGGATGTTCAACAGTTGGATGAGAAAGCAACGACCCTCTTTTATAAAGCTCTTAAACATGGAAAAGAACAGGTCAATAATATTCGCCTGATGGTCGTAGGTATGTTTGATGTGGGAAAAACGTCTTTGGTGAACAATTTGATTTGGGAATTTCGTAACAAAACACACACAAAACAACCTCTCAGCACAGAAGGTATCGATATACATAGGTGTAAGTTGATGACAGATGGCCATTGGTGCTTAGATACAGAATTAATACGGGTGAAGTTTGGAGGTCGCATTGAAAAAGTCGTTTCTAAGAACACAGTCACAGCTACTGAGGATCATGAAACTTTTAAAGAAAGAATAGCCTTGCATAAAGGAGATGAAATTTTACAACATGGAATTAAGGTTGCCAAGAGGAAGCTTGAAACTACTTCGCTTGATGAATCAACAAATGAGATCACTACTTCGCTTGATGAATCAACAAATGAGATCACTGTGTCTGTATGGGATTTTGCAGGTCAGACTCTGTACTATTCAACACATCAGTTCTTTCTGAATGAGAGGTCTATATATGTAGTCGTGATGGACATGACAAGAAGTTTGAAAGATATTGTAAGTAAATCAGATGGAATTGGAATTTGGTGTGGTTTGGTGGATAGTTGTACCTATTTGGATATTTTTAAATTTTGGCTTAATGCAATTCACATGAATAGTGATAATCAATCTGGAGAAAGGACAATAAAGCCAAATGTTATTTTAGTTGGCACGCGGAAAGACAAAATGAAGGGGAGTGCTGAAGAAAAGGAGGAAAATATGAATTTGTATTTTGACAATGCTTTATGTAGCTTTGATAAACACTCACCAATCTTTAATCACATTTATAAGAACAGATTTCTTGTAAATAATTTGTCTCCAGAGGATTCTGCTTTTGCAGAGTTACGAAAAGAAATTATAAGTTTGGCTGCAAAGCAAGATTACTGGGACGAAGAATATCCAGTTCGATGGATTCATATGGAACAAACATTGGACAAAATGAGAGATAAAAAGCGACAGATAGTAAAAATGAAGGATGTTGAAAAAGAAGATCTTGAAAACTTACACCCACTGGGTATAGAAGAGCTTACCTTGTTTCTTGAATTGCAGCACAAACAAGGCAATATCATTTTTTTCAACTCGGGCGCACTTAAAGATTTTGTTGTTCTTGCTCCTCAATGGATCATTGAAGCTTTCAAATGTTTCATACCGCATAATCAGAAAATAGAAGCCACTGTTTTAAAAGATTGGGAAGAATATAAAAAATATGCTATTCTCAAACCAAATGTTCTGGACGAAGTTATGAAAAACAGTCCTCCCTACATACATGAATACCAGACGGCTGTTATGAATTACATGGAATATCTAAATGTTATAGCCAAACCTTTAACAAGTGAAGAGGGTATAACTGGAATCCCGTTAGATTTCCACATCGTTCCTTGTCTACTTAGTAGGGCACCACCGCCACTGCACATCTTTACCTCACCACCTGATAAACCCCAAACACCAGTTTTAGCTTTTGTGTTTTGCGGAAAGTTTTTGCCCCCCTCTCTTTTCCACAGGCTTGTTGCAGTGTGCATTCGTGCTTGGCCTATCTGCCAGGAACGTGGCCAATATTGTTTATTTAACGGCTTGGCTATATTTACTCTTAATGATACCTATACATTGAGAATATGGTATATGGATTACATTATTTATGCAAGGATAGTTTGTTGCTCAGAAAATGAGCAGTTAGACAATTTCATCTGGCTATTTCAAGAGGTTAGACGCAAACTTAAGAAAAGTTTGAAAGACTTTTTTCATCAATCATCTTCTGTATTTGAAGAGTGTATTCAGTGCCCAGACATGAAGGTGTCCTTGCACAATGAAGGGTTGTTCATAGTAAAAAAGTTCAAGTACACAAATGCTATAGCTTGTCGAGTATGTAATCCGCATGCTGTGACACGATCAAATGCTATGAAACATTGGTTCAAAGAGAAGTTAGATCGAATAGAAACAGATGATGATTAATATGGGAAAACGCTAGTGATATAGGTCATTACAATCCTAAAAGGTAAGATTGCCCCTTCTTCTACAGACCAAAGCACAACCGGCACTAGAGGCTATTAAAAACTGTAAAACAATCTTGCCCACTAGTGACCAGACCTGTTTGGTGAAGGGCAATTTGAACAGATTGACAAGTATTTTGTTTCATGTTCTCATATTGCTTTAATGTTCAACTTGGGTGTTATGTTTACTCTAATGGTTACATGTTACCCTCCAGATTTGCTAATAATTTTGTATATTAGTGTAAATACATTATTTGTTATATTACAGTTATTGTGAATATTTTTTTTTGCATTGAGTGAAAATGTATGCCATGCTTCTGAACACGGTTATATAAATATCAAGACAGATACAGAATATAGTATTCATTTATGTTCTTAAATCAAGAATGGTCATTAAAAATTTGTCTGTAACAAGTTTATTTGGAAAACCATGCTATAACATGTTACAATAGCAATTTTCCCCTTTGCTTTGGAAATATCTTTGAGGAAAGGTGATTTAAACTCCAAATAAATCCCTTTACAATGTATTGTTGTATATGTTTATTTGTTGTAAATATTGAACACAAATTTTATCATTCTTTATTGAAATGTTTGTTTTTGAAATGAATTTATGTTGTTCACAAAATTATCCACACTTAAAGTGAAACCTAGATTCATAACATTAAGCGACTAAATATTGGTTAATTTTAGAAAGATAATTGAACAGAGACAATGGAGTAATTATGCAATACAGACAATTAGTGCCCATTGTAGTACTGAATAAAAAAAAGATGACATGTTATGTGTACAAAATGTTTTGACTGGGTTGATTAGTTATAATATTATTAATTTATTTGTTGTTTATAATTTAATGAATTTATTTGTCAATACCATGATGTTTCAACTTTAAAAGTTTGTCATTTAGTAATACTTTGTGTAAACTAATATAATTATAATTGTAGGTCACTAGAATTGATAATTATAATTATTGTTTAATATATTATATAATTTACTTATTTTTTATGCCCCCAAAGGAGGGCATATATTGTAATCGCACTGTCCGTCTGTCTTTCCGTCACACTTATGTTTAGGTTTTGAAAAATGCTCATAACTTCTATGTTGCTTCAGACGTAACCTTCATATTTGGCATGCATGTGTATCTCATGGAGCTTCACATTTTGAGTGGTAAAAGGTCAAAGTCATCCTTCAAGTTCAAATGTCAAAACACAAAATCCAAGGATTGTAACAAGCTTTAAAGGGAGATAATTTCTATTTTATATCATTTGGCAGGTACAGATCATGTTCACAAGGGAAGTAATATTTTTTAAAGTGATATAGTCAAAAAGTATAAAAATCAGGGTGT
This sequence comes from Dreissena polymorpha, assembly GCF_020536995.1. Lineage (NCBI taxonomy): Eukaryota > Metazoa > Mollusca > Bivalvia > Myida > Dreissenidae > Dreissena > Dreissena polymorpha. The sequence continues at coordinate 66,333,587 of NC_068364.1, forward strand.
TGGTTTTCCAGCATTATAGTATATAATTTTGATTCAAGTATTAATATTTATGCCCCCCTTAGAAGAAGTGGGGGTATATTGTTTTGCACATGTCTGTCGGTCGGTCCGTCCGTCGGTCCGTCCACCAGATGGTGTCCTGATAATAACTCAAGAACACTTAGACCTAGGATCATGAAACTTCATAGGTGCATTGATCATGACTGGCAGATGACCCCTATTGATTTTCAGGTCACTAGGTCAAAGGTCAAGGTTACAGTGACTCGAAATAGTAAAATGGTTTCAGGATGACAACTCAAGAATGCTTAGGACTAGGATCATGAAACTTCATAGGTACATTGATCATGACTGGCAGATGACCCTATTGATTTTCAGGTCACTAGGTCAAAGGTCAAGGTCACAGTGACTCGAAATAGTAAAATGGTTTCCGGATGATAAATCAAGAATGCTTATGCCTAGGATCATGAAACTTCATAGGTACATTGATCATGACTGGCAGATGACCCCTATTGATTTTCAGGTCACTAGGTCAAAGGTCAAGGTCACAGTGACTCGAAACAGTAAAATGGTTTCCGAATGATAACTCAAGAATGCTTACGCCTAGGATCATGAAACTTCATATAAACATTGATCATGACTGGCAGATGACCCCTATTGATTTTCAGGTCACTAGGTCAAAGGTCAAGGTCACAGTGACTAGAAATAGTAAAATGGTTTTGGATGATAACTCAAGAATGCCTATGCCTAGGATCATGAAACTTCATAGGTACATTGATCATGACTGGCAGATGACCCCTATTGATTTTCAGGCCACTAGGTCAAAGGTCAAGGTCACAGTGACTCGAAATAGTAAAATGGTTTCCGGATGATAACTCAAGAATGCTTACGCCTAGGATCATGAAACTTCATAGGTACATTGATCATGACTGGCAGATGACCCCTATTGATTTTCAGGTCACTAGGTCAAAGGTCAAGGTCACAGTGACTCGAAACAGTAAAATGGTTTCCTGATGATAACTCAAGAATAATTAGGCCTAGGATCATTAAACTTCATAGGTACATTGATCATGACTGGCACATGACCCCTAATGATTTTCAGGTCACTAGGTCAAAGGTCAAGGTCACAGTGACAAAAAACGTATTCACACAATGGCTGCCACTACAACTGACAGCCCATATGGGGGCATGCATGTTTTGCAAACAGCCCTTGTTAAACTATACTTACATGTATAAGCTTTGGCTACTCAAAACGACATTTCTTTATTGCCTGAAATAATTATAGTTCGATTTGGTGAATTGTTCTGTTGTTAACATCTGACTGTTTAAGGCAAACGAACGTTTGTTTCAATAGTTGACAAGTTTAATCTTAAAATTCGGTATATAAATAAAACATAGTACGAAATATTTTCATTTTACTATTAAAAGCAGTAAGTAAAATGGTACAGTTGCAGTGAACTTAATGTATAGCATCAGTTTGTAATCAAGTCATGTATTCTATTATGAGATCGGTGATTGTTTTTCATATATGGCTTTTTAAGATTGTGTTTGATGTGTATTTTTATTAAGTATATGTGCATATTACATCGCCTTGTAAGTTCGATATGACGTTTAATGAGTTCGTCTATTAAGAGTCATTTTTGTTTACTCTTGTCAGCCGTGGCTTGAAATGCTTACATGCAATGTGTATGGCGTGAAAGGAAAAAAAGGTTAAGTATTGAGTTTTCTTTATGTTTGTGTACTTCATTGCATTACATAACTATGACATGTAATCTCCAAAATATTAATAAAACATGCTTTAAAATGTAAAAATTGTGTTCACTATTATATGTTTTATTGCCTGTTTGAAAAATCATTTAAAAGAACTAGTGTATATTATACTTCATTGTGTACATGTATTTAACCAGGTTTTCCGAAGGAAAAAACTGGTTATTAGATTGGCGAATGCGGGCGGGCTGGCGGGCTGGCTGGCTGGCGGGCTGGCGGGCTTGCTGGCGGGCTGGCGGGCGGGCGGAACAAGCTTGTCCGGGCCATAACCTTGTCTTTCATTGTGAGATTTTAAAATCATTTGGCACATTTGTTAACCATCATTAGACGGTGTGTCGCGCGAAAAAATTACGTCAATATCTACAAGGTCAAGGTCACACTTTGAGGTCAAAGGTAACAGATAGCCATAAATGAGCTTGTCTGGGCTATAACTATGTCATTCATTATGAGATTTTAAAATCATTTGGCACATTTGTTCACCATCATGGGACGGTGTGTCGCACGAAAGAATCACGTCAATATCTCCAATGTCAAGGTCGCCACGACTAAAAATAGATTTTTTTAAAAACAAACTTACAAAGGGGGTTAATTTTGTTTGTTCATTTCAAAAGTTCAGTTTGAGTTGTCTCCCTTTATCAGATTTTTTCACAATGAAAACCTGGTTTTGTGACAATTTTGTCCCTTGTTTGTTATTTATAATGAGATAAAAAAAAGTCCACGTTTATCGAGGTACCTTTTTATGTTGAATTTAAAAATACAATGTTTGCGCTTATGTTGGTGTTGTATCATGAAACGTTTTTGAAATAACATGTTTAAATTTTTAAAATTACTGAATATGCATTTATTCGTTCATAACATGTTGGCATATCCATGTGCAAGCACGCATGTATTGCATTATGTTCGAATTATTCTTCGGTGAATTGTTTTAAGCATAATGTTTATGATTGATATATTTACAAAAACAAGTGTAGAAATAATTTGGAGTTTTGCATGTAGGACTTATGTTACATTTACTATCCTTTATTGAAAGTGTCCAGCAATAACTGATGTACCAGAAATTGTATTGAATTACGAAAGAGGTAAAATATGTTTTCTTGAGAATGCATGTACATGTATATAACAAGTGTTGCTGTTTTATTGATGTTAATAACATATACCATTCGGAATGTCTCTTCGATTTGTATTGCACCGATGATGATATATTGTGTTAATGAGTTATGTCGATGAACATACTTCTGGAGATGAGCGTTTCTATAATGTAAAGAGTTGACGGTATGTTTCACTCATCTAAATGTAGAATATGTTTAATATATAATACACATGTAATTTGAATATACATTGTAATTGAAACACGAAAATGTGTAAATTCTCAAGAATGTGTCGAAAACATTGTTGTAAAAATTCCGAAATAATTGTGTCACTTGATAATGGCGAATTAATGTATTGATTTGTTTGTGATAACCTCAGTGTTTTTGTTTTTAAAATGCTTTTATTATTGAATGCAAGTATGCAGCGTGAAAAGAATACACATCATAGTAAAAATGCGTGTAATATTGACGGACTTTTTTCTCATAAAATTCACAAATATCGTTCATTTCCATTTGGGTAGCCTAAAAAATGCCTTGCACCTGCATTTTAAAGTTATCATGTACGGGATGAATATTTCAATTCCGTGCATTTATACAACATCGCAGAAATCTTAGATGAAATGCCCACCTAATTTGTAATTTACTTGTACGTATTATATTTTCTGAAATTATATTACGGTGTATTTGTTCTTTACGTGGAATAAATATGTTTCATGTTTAAATGTTTTATTTAATTTTATTTAAGCTACAGTAGGTGACATTGACTGGTACAAACTTGCGAAGGACAGGAGAATTACCTATGAAACAGTGTAGATATGGAACGTGCCATGTGAAAATGGGGTCTTATGCATGTGGTTAAGTGTCGTCCCAGATTAGCCTGTGCGGTCCGCTTAGGCTAATCAGGGACGACACTTAACGCACAAACTAGATTTTTACTAAAGAGAGACTTTTTCAAACGAAAAATACCATAAACGTGGAAAGTGTCGTCCCTGCAGTCCGCACAGGCTAATCTGGACGACACTTTACGCACATGCTTTAAACACCCTTTTCACAGAGTACGGCCTTATTATGTATCAGTACTAATAATTATTTTCGGCTTGTATTTTCGCCGTTTTAACGGTGGTTTTGTCATAACAACGCGTTCATTAAATGTCTCGTAAGTCATGGATAGACGTATGGTAGTTTCTTGTTGAGTCGTGGTTTCTTTTAAAGTCGTTGTTATAGACATCGCGTGCAATTACGTGATTACACGTTCCAAAATTATGCAGTTGTTGAAAAATAGTTTTGACCAGGTCAACATCGTTTTTCTTATCAAAAATGCGACAAAAACAGGTCAATATTGTATTCATCAGAGCTCTTATCAAATATTTCCTCTTTTATAAATTGTTCTTATAGTGTTTCTAAGTAACACAAAATCGTTTATTTACGATTATTTTCCATAATAGATCGTCTGTTGACATTTTTCCACAAGAAGTTACTCTTCTCTGCAATGTCGGTTTTAAGGCTGTTTATAAATATGCAAATCTTGAAATTGGAATAGCCAATCAGAATACACAGCTCAACAAGAAAACATTTTCAAGATGGCAGTTTGACACTATCAAGACAATCGATTATTTATTATTATTTCTTATGATTAACTTCTAGAAAAAAAAGCAACAAATATAAAGAACAAAGGTTAATAATTATGGTTATAATGATTCATTGTCTTAAATTTATATAATATGTGTGATGTAACCTCTTTATGAAAATTACCCACGACTCAACCAGCATATAGCATATATGAACTCAGTTATTGACTGGTGATACGTGCACAACATATACATGCCATTTGCTAACAGCTTCCATACTACAACGAAACATAATGGACGAATGACATATAAATACATTCATGAACTACTTAAAGACACACACCTTGAAATAAAAGTAAATTTTAGTACAAATAAGAAACATATTTTATCTATGCCAATTAAAATATATATTGTGGTTACAAGGTAGAAATCCGTTCTTTTTAGCGCTTTAAAACTTAAAAATAATCGCGTTTGTTGAAATGGACGTATACTCTAGAAATCCTACGTTCGGTTTTAAAAGCGGTATCGTTTGAAAAATAATACATTACTTGCTAACTAGGCTATAAATTCAATTTAATTTAAATCCAATTAGAATATATATGGTGGTCACAAGGTAGAAATCCGTCTTTTTGCGCTTTAAAACTTAAAAATAATCGCGTTTGTCGAAATGGACGTATACGTATAGAAATCCAACTTTCGGTTTTAAATTTAAAAAAAAATTACTTGCTAACTAGGCTATAGATTAAATGACAATTTTGCACACTTTCAAATTGCATCTATATGTATTGATTAACATGTATTTCATTTCAAGGTGTCTGGCTTTAAGTGGTCGTACCGGGATAAGTACTTGTAATACCAACTAATTTATATAGTATCAACTGAGATAACCCGGCCAAACATACGAGTATAAAATTATGCTATTTATTGTACCTTGTCACTGCATTAGGGATAGTGTGACTTGACCAAATCATCAATCAGAGCCACAAATCTATATTATTCAATAAGTAACCCATGCACAACTATGTTCATTTTGTTCGCGGTTTGATGGGGGTTGACCAACATTTTAGAAACGTCTTCGATGCATATCAACAACGGTAGTACATCCGTTACTTTAAAACACATGTAATTGCATTTATATGGCTATTATTTAACATGTCAATATCTGTTCAGATAAAAAGTGCTTTAACTATCCATAGCAGTATTTAGGTACACAACTGCGAGCGGTTTCTAAAATAAAATCGCGATAGCTGTCTTTAAAGCCAAACCAATTTAAATGTCACATTTCAGAATTGGTATTATGTCAAGAAAATTGTATGTAATCAGAAAAAATACACACGAATAACATTATTGTGAAAGTATTTTAACAAACAAAATTGGCTACTTGTAAAGAGCAAAACAATATAAAAATTAAGTTCAAAAGAGAGGGTCATCAAGCAACATCTCCGTTTAAACATTATTAAAGATCAGCTTGTAGTTTCGGACGAAAACATATAACAATGGCCAGTATACCACGTCCCTATGTGGGAAACACACCAAGTCCCTTAGTGGCCGTGTTTTCAACGAATGTTTCTATTTTTGAATTGTTGTACAGTGTCACCCTAGAAATATTGCTATAATTTATTTGTTTTAATTGAGCAAGGGCTTTCGTAAATAATAGGATTTATCTCACCCTGATGCGCCCGTGTGCTTAACAAACCTAGATTTTGCACAACACGGTGACCATGTCTTCACTTACTAATTCAAATGAGTTCATGGACGTTGGAAGAAACTTGGTTAAGCAACAATAAAGTGAATTGAACGACTAATAATGAATCGGAGCTAACAAGGTGTAACATAACGAGTTCAATGATGGGTAACATAAGTGGTCTACTGACGTGCAATGTTACTGGTCTAATTCAGTGTAACAACAGGTTTAGTGAGTTTAAAAGTAAACGATCTATTGATGTTTAATGAATTTGGTTTGGTACTATAAAGACACCGGGTATTATACCGTGTAACTTACGGTTTAATACCGTCTTAAATATCGGCTTTATTGAGAAGCGAAAACGGTCTATTTACGTGTAATGCAACGGGTAACATAGCGGAAATTGTACAGTATTACCTATGGCGGCGTAAAACCAAGTAGCATAACGGGTTAAATGACGTGTAATATCAGTGTTTTTTATGGCAATTTCGGGACCGATATTCGGACCCATTCCCCTCAAGAAAGAGAATATGCTTTTCTCCAAGTTTGTAGAAAAAAATCCGCTCAAAAAGATATCATTTTTTTTATTTTTTTTTTGAGGAAGAACTGTCAAATGATAAATATATCTCAAATTTATTTTATAAACAACTAACAAAGTATATAACTATAATTAATGTGATTTTGAATTATAATAAAGAGTTATACTAAATAAGTTTTTCTCAAATCAGTTGACTTTTCACATAAATTGCATTTTTTTCCCCAACATGGCCAGGAAAAGGCCTGATGTATCTATATTGTGTCAATATTTGTTGATAAAAACATTACAATTTGGTCCATTTTATTGATAATAAATGCTCAAATTTGCCATTTTATCGATTTAAAAAATCCCAATTACACTCATAATGGCTAGGAAAACTGAAACTGTGCATGAAGGCTGAACTGTCTGAAACTAATGTTGAAAAAATCATTGATATATATTTAAGAAATTAGGACAGAGACATTCAGCTGTGAACATTACATTCATATACACGTGTATTCATATAATAAATATCATTAATGTAAAAAGGTGATTTTTTTATTTTCCCCTTTTCCTAAAAAACTACGCGTTTTTCCCCTTTGGACGGGCCCCGCCACCATTCCCCTATAGGTGAAAAAACACTGAATATAATTGGTCTAATGATGTTAAGCATATCGGGTCTAGAACCGTGAATATTAAGGCGTATCATAACTTGTATCGTTACGGGTCTAACATGTGTTATTTAGTTTAAACGTAACGCTTGAAAAGATGATTTAAGTGCCGTGTCTTTGGACGTTTAAAGGAATGGGTCTAATGCGGTGTACCATGTGTTAATAAAGGGCCTGGTATTGTGCCACGTAACGAGTCTGTACATGAAGTATGCATACATATATATTCAATTAAATTAATCAAACAGTGGTAGAGTTACATTGTATAATAAATAGATGTTCATATTTATTATTAATTTATCGCAGTTTTGAATCTTGAGAAAACAAAATGAAATGGCTAAAAAAAAAATAAAGAAAATATGAACATAAAACAACGCACATATTTATCAATTTATCTAAGCCTCACAAATGACCTTCACACATGTAAAAGACATTGTTATTTTGAGAAACGTGTAAGACACCTACAACTTAAAGATATACTCCTCAGCAACATGTTTCCACGTGCCAAAACAGTAGATACAATCTTCAGCACATTTATCAATTCCACGTGTCCAAACAATATATACATTCCTCAGCAAAATCATTAATTCCACGCGCACACATTTCGTCACTTCACATTCACTAGCGATAGGAACAAATGAGCAATTACATCGTCCGTAAAATGTTGCTTTCTGTAGAAAGTTCCCAACTGTGCAGTTTATCTCAATGAAGTAACGAAAGTCGTTTTAACAGAGATCATTGCTCTAAGAACGACAACTCTGGATGTGTTTTAAACACTTGCTGCCGGTGTTACTTCCCTTAAATGATGATGTATACATTTAACGAAACACAATATTATTGTCATCACATAAAGTACGACAAACGTATTTATAAAAATTATATAATTAAACACTTTAGCATGTTCATAATAAATTAGTTATTATAGTTCAAGCAGTATCATTTATGAGAATGAGCCATTTTAAATGACACGGTTGGTTTAATTTCGTTTACATCATCACATTTCGTGACACTACTTTCGACGGGCATCGGAAGGCCTTCGGCAGAGTTCGTGCTCTCCTCGGTTTTTTTTCGACATTTCGTGTTCGTGAGCATGGTCATGGTGATGCTTGTGTTTATGATGAAAAGCTGCTTGCAAAGAAAAGCGTCTGTGTGTTTTTTCCGGCCTTCGCGACGCTTTGAAATATGTGGATTATCTCGCCTCATATTTCGCGTTTTGTAGACTTGTAACTGAGTATAAAGACGCTTCAATTCGACCTGGAATGCAAAAATACATGTTGTCACAATCAATCGATTGGATAAGTCGGCATTAAATCAATGTGTTTGTTACATTATTTAAACCAATGAAGTTTTAATAATATAAAGTAATCAACTATAAATTGTTAACTCTTAAATCATGGCGAAAATATGCTAAGTGATAAGCTAATAATTCGTACATATTGTTTCTATAAATAGTAACAAAATGACGTCGCCAGCGGGCCGTTATTCGTATCTGGCGGGCCAATACAAATTATCCACAACGTCCGAATTTCTGTCCGTTAAATTAACAGAGTTTAGTTTAAACCGTTGTGTTTAGTCATACGTCATGAAATTCTTATTTAGTTGAATAAAAATAACAGTACGGAAAGCTGGTTAAGTCAATAGATTTAAGTGAAGGCACAATATATTGTGATATGTAATATAAACGATAACACAATGCAGAGCTTTGTCGGACGTCTATAATCGGACCTAGCCGCATAATGGCCCTCGGGCTGTTTTGTCGGCAGCGGGCCAATTACAGACGTCCGAACGTCTATAATCGGCCCTAACCGCATAATGGCCCTCGGGCTGCAGCGGGCCGATTAAAGACGTCCGACTCAGCTCAGCCGTGTGTTACTGTCTCAAAATGATTACCCTTATATCTTCCGGATCCATATCCGCTCAACTGACGTCACCAACGTCGACGTCGCCGTTAGACGAGGTCCCAACGTTTAATTTCATAGCTTCAAGTGCCATATTATCGGGGACGTCTGACGTTGAGTAAGTCTGTTTCGAATGTTTCTGACGTCCAGAGGCCTATAAGCGTACCAAAGTTAGAAGAAAAACAAACGAAAACAAACTCTGTCTCTCTCTCTGTTTTTTTTTAGGTATTTTTTGGAGGGTTTCAAACTATTTATTCACAAAAGTATAAACATATAACAACATATACACATCAATTATCAAGTAAAGTCATATACATTTACAGTTTTCTAAACATTCATTCGAAATATGTGGATGTGCATATATTATTTCATCAATATTTTTTTATAAATATATATTGGTGATTCAAATTATACTTACATAAATTACATAGGATAATTTATTTATTATAATATGATGAAAATAATATTTATGGTGTATACACAATTATAAAGTCAAATGTTTAACAAACTTTGATAGTATACTGTGACATATATTTCTTTTCCTGTAATATTGCATCACAGTCAGAATATCTTTCATAAACATATCGATAAATTTTGATCTCCTCTCGCTGATAATGTAGCATTTATATATTGAGTAACAAGCATAGCTTATTATGATATTAACATCATTGTATGTATTACTTTCTATTTTTTAACCAACGATTATATTACAAAGGGAAATAAGAGAAGAACAAAATCCTATTTTCTGGAAAATAATTTGAACAATGGACCAGAATGGACGTACATAAGAACAGTCTAATAGTAAGTGTTTAATTGTTTCTAATTCCCAACAGTAAAGGCATAGGGGCGAATCTTTAATTTTCCAAGTAAACAGGTTTTCATTACTTGGAATAATTTTGTGGATTAGTTTATATCTAAGTTGTCTAACCTTAGTGTTGATAATAACATTATTGATAAAATCATATACCGATTTCCAGATAACTTTTTCTTTAAAAACTCTAGTCCAGTGGTCATGTACGTATGGTTTATCGCATTTATTCGCAATTAACAATTGTTTGAGTATGTTATTATTTAATTTATAGATATTTATATTTTTGTTAAATGTACAATTTAAATCGGTTTTCATCGCGGAATTAAACGATTCAGTTGATTGCAATGTTACAGTCCAATCCTTCGGAATTGATTTTTTTAATATATTTAGCTCAGCAATCTAGTTAGATTTGTTTTCTAGTTCCGAAATCATGCGCGTTTCCTTAGCTAGGCCAGCGTTGGAAAGTAAATCGATGATGAAAATTATATTGGAATTCATCCAGTTTTCGAAAATGAGGCATTTGCCATTATGTTTGATATAACGGTTGGTCCATATTACTTCAGTTCTTATATTAAAGTATGTTAGTGCTTTTATCGGTGAAATGGCATTGTTTATTTCAATGAAATTGTTTATAATTTCCCCATAAAAGGCTGGTATTTTCCATTTTACTTTTGGTAGCGACTTAATTGAATCGATGTTCATTTTAAATATAAAAAGCTTTTTGCCAAATTGGTTCAAGAAAAAATTAGGAATAGCTTTCCAATTTGCATTATCATCGATACATAGCATTTTCACCCATTTCATTTTCAGTGTTTTTGCAAAAATGCATATGTCAGGCATTTCAATTCCTCCATCTTGCTTATTACCTATTAAAATCAGGGGGGTGTGCGTATACGGGAGCTAACCGCGTTTAAGTGAGAAAGTTGTTGCAAAACTTCAAAGATGGCGTCGTTTAAGTGTTTTTCGTGAAGGAGTAGCGCACATTTTCACCCGGTAAGCCAGTTTATATTTATATTTCTTTTAAATGAATAAGCCCTTTCGGCTCTACGGTGTTTGTACTCCCCTCGGTTTTTTGTTTCAATACCGTAGACGTCGGAATATAAAAGTTATTGAAGCAAAACCGTCGACAAATTTGTTGTTTAATTTCTTGACCTTCGAGATGTTGGATGTTCAAATATCATCTGCTCTCATAATAGACAGTATTTGTGCATGTTTACAGTAAAATATAACATAAAACACGATTATTTTATTATCTCGACGCGTTTTTATGTCTATTAATTCATTTAATGCCGAATTATAACGGGTTAACCCCCATTTTTGGAACTAAACTTCATGTTAAGCACATTTTGGAACCTGACTTCCAAATGATAAACAGCTCTTTCCTATGTTAGAAGGTTTTATGCGAAATAACTTTCGTGAATGAATTCCGCATTGGTGCGAATTTTTTGGAAAACATTTTCATTTGAGGAAATCAAGAGTTATCTTTTTTCTATTAATTGTTATATTATTAATTTTTATTATTAACATTAAGTGTGTGTAATATAAGATATTCGACGGTATTATTAACGCAGTGTAATTCTTACCTGTTTATTTTAACACATATGGACATACTTACGTTTGAATATGCATCAAACGGAATACTATGCCTACTAAACGGAAAACTATGCTTACTATTTCCAGATATCAAGACGCCAGTTATATATGTTGAGGATGCAAAGATTAAAAATGACGGCGTAACGAAGTGTGTACCGCTCTAAAAAGCGATAGGTACATGAAAACCCACCAATCAAACAAAAAAGATAACGTCGAAGTACCATGCCAAACAATCACATATACGTGCAATAAAAGTGTAATGAAAACAGAAAAGGGTAAAGCCGGTTTGATACTAGTATAGAGTTGATGAAACCAAATACTGCCATTGTTGCGATTCGGAATACATGAAGCAATTTGGAATACCTGAACTCTGCTTAGAAGATGCATATCGGTGGATGTTTTTTGTAATGAAAACTTAAATATTATTTGTTTATTTAATACAATGCCATTTGACGCGTTTTACCATAACGATACTGATACATGTATGTGACTTTGATGTGACACATTTTGGACGACCTTCTTTTAAACCAGTTCTGAGTTGGTCACTATATTATAATCGCAAACAGTGAATTTGTAGTGGATAGAAAGATTTGCACAAATGCACTACACGATATGATTTCAGTAGAAGTGATCAATATATACATGTATTTTTTTCTCTTTTATACCTATGTGAAAACATTATTTATGACTGTTATATTGAGGGAATAAAGTATTGGTTCACTTAGAAAGATTATTTCGTTTGTTCCTAACATTGCCTTCTAATCGTAAGTAATGTTAATATGTCAAATGCATAACGAATTAAACTCGACCAAAATCTTTGTTTTATCATGTATGTAAGTGCTGAATACAATTGAAAATTTATGCAGAAACATCGTAGGAATAAATGACGTAACACAGATACTGGTTTATTTTCATAACAAAGTGAGAAACTAGCATCATGACATATACGAAACAAAACGTGTAAGTAAGTAGAACTCATAGCAATTATATGTCAGAAGTGTCTATGTAGACTTTATAAAAAAAACACACTAAAAACATCAGCTGTACATGTTTTGTCTGGTTCACGTTTTTTTTTGTATTTCCTGTTTTAGTCCGGCTCTGTTGAAGGATTCTTTCTTGCATATTCTACATTTAAACTCATGTGGTCCATGAATGGGGCATGGTATCTCAATCCTCCCCTGATGTAAAATTCCTCATTACATATACTGCAACGAAAGATGCACTTATTTTCGCCCTTTAACCTGCATCATCTGAAAAGACAGTAAAAGAGTGGTTAAAAAAAGTTTATATCAGAATTAGGTCGACACGTCATAAAATACATTAAATTAATTATAATATTACTGAAAGGGCTGATAAACGTTTTATTATCTCGTACATCAGCCACCACACAACCCATCTTCTTGAAAATAGGTGAATTGATTCAATTGGTCGGCAGGTTTTTCATACAGCATTATTATTTTTCTACAGTAAGTAACGTGATGAAGAAAACACTTATATTGCACCACATAAAATGCTATAAAACTATAATATTGAAGTACAAATATAAACTTTATTATAGATGGGTCGGTATATCATGTCAAGCTCTTTTACATATGAAAGAGCTGTTTGTCATTTGGAAGTCAGGTCCCAAAATGTGCTTAAAAGGAAGTCAGTTCCAAATAAGGGGGTTAAACCCATAATGTTTGCCAATAAATTAATTATCAGTGATAAAACGGCGTCGGTAGAATGAAATAATCATGATTTTATTTATATTTTACTGTTCACGTGTGTCAATACTGTGTATTATAAGAGAAAATGATATTTGTACATCCAATTTATCGAAAGTTCCGTAAGTAGACAACAAATTGTTGGACGGTTTTCCTTCAATAACTTTTTTATCCCGACGTCTACGATCTTGAAACAAAAAACGAGGGAAGCACAAACACCGGAGAGCCGAAACGGCGTATTCATTTAAAATAATTATAAATACAAAGGGGCTTACCGGTTGAAAATATGCTCCCGTATACGCATGCCCCCCCCCCCTGAAAATAGATCTTTTATTTTTTTCGGTTTTGTTATTCCATAAAAACTTAAAGCACATAGTGTTTAGGACATTTAGGGTATTCTTTGAAACACATGTTGACTGCAGAAGATATGCACATTTTGGAAGTAATAATGCTTTGATTACTCTTACCCTTCCATAAAATGTCAGGTTTCGCTTAGTCCAGACATTTATTACTTTTTGACAAGATGCGATTTTGTCATTCAATTTAGCTCATTGCATTTAACAGCATTTGTACCAAAGTAGGTGCCTAGAGCTTTAACAATTTGACTAAATTTTATGTCCTGAATTACACATTCATTTTCCCTTTTTGACTTGCCAAGTAGTATTCCTTCAGTTTTTAGTTTATTTAAGTTTAGTCCTGATATTAACCCAAATTCCTCGATTATATTAATTACAATTGGTATTTCTTCTGTGTTTTTCAAGAAAATTGTAGTATCATCTGCAAGTTGTGTGATTTTAATATTTTGAACATTTTGATTGCATTTTATCGTGATACCTTCATATTGATTACAGGAATGGAGTTTTGTTGCTAATATTTCTGCTATTAAAATAAGAAGAAGAGCTGAAAGAGGACAGCCTTGTCGTATTCCTCTATCTATTTTAAAGAAATGTGATTGCCAACCAGTATTCGTTACAGACGAACAAATATCATTATATAATAATTTTTACCATCTTTATAAAGTTGCTCTTGAAACCGAATTTAGTTAAGACGTTAAACAACATGTTCCATTCTATTGTATCAAAGGCCTTCTTAAAATCAACGAATAAAAGGGCGCCATCTATGTTTAGCAGATCTGAATAGCCGATTATATCGTGTATTTGTCGAAAATTGCAACCAATAAATCTGCCTTTGATAAATCCCTGCTGATCAAGGCTGATGATTTTTGGTAAAACAATTTGTAAACGCAGAGCTAAAACTCTTGCTAAAATTTTGTAATCTGTGTTAAGAAGTGATATGGGTCTCCAATTTTCTAAATTCTCAGGATCACCTTTTTTAAAAGCAGTAAAAAAATACATTGTTTTTGTGTATAGACAATTCTCCCTTTTGAATGCATTCTGTAAAACAATTCAGCAATAATGGTGATAAAATATCCCAAAACTTATGATTGAATTCCACTGTTAATCCGTCAAGGCCAGGACTTTTATTATGTTTCATTGACGATAAAGCATTCGACAGTTCTTGTAAAGATATATTCACTTCACATAAATTAGCATCTTTTTCTGTGACTGTCTTATCAAGATTAATCGCGTTCAAGTAAAACTCTAAATCGAAGTTTGTACATACATTTGATTTATATAATGATTGTTAGAAAATTGCTTCTTGATTTAAAATATCTTCGTTATTGCTATAGTGTTTACCATCAACATTAAGAGAAGATATAGTTTTTCTACTTTGTCTAGATTTTTCTTGACTTAGGAAAAACTTAGAGTGTTTTTCGCCCTCTTCCATAAATTTAAGTCTTGATCTCACAAAAGCCCCATTTGCTTTAAAGGTGGAAATTTCTTTAATATCATTTTCCAATTGGTTGACTCTAGTTTTATCATGTGCGGTATTAGAATCTTTTGAAAGTAAATTATTCAACTCTGTTTCGAGTATATGTAACGTATTTTTGCGTTCACGTGATTTTTTCTTTGAGAACTCTATTGACATTTGTTTAACTTCATATTTAAAAACTTCCCAAATAATTTGTTTACTATCTATATGTAACTGCATACATTGTTCGAGTATGGTCTTTACTTTAGTACAGTAATCAGGTTCACTTAAAATTGAATTATTTAATTTCCAAAAACCTTGGCCACGTTTAGATGGACTTTTAAGTTTGATGGATAGTGCCATATGATCAGTTGATTGAATAATTGCAGGTCTTATATCACATGAATGTACAAGAGGAATGCTATTTCTATCTAGAAGCCAGAAATCTACACGACTCTTATCAGTATGATTTTTTCTTCTCCATGTAAACTGATTTTTCGTAGGATTTAAATGTCGCCAAATATCCGTAAGGTTATTTATTCGTTTAAGATTCGTTAGTTTACTATTTATTTTTACGTTAGTTTTTGAAGATGATATTCTATCACGTATTTCGTTTATTTCGTTAAAATCTCCACCAATTAAGATAATGCCTTGTGAATGTTCGTTTAGTATTTTTGTTATTACTTCAAAAAATAAATTTCGTTGCTTTTTGTCATTTGGTGCATAAATATTAAGTAGTGATAAGTGTTGTTTTGTGTTTCAATATTCATTAAAATGTATCTTCCATTTTTGTCTATGAACGTATCAATCACTGTGTATTGAAGGGACTTTGTAATGATAATGGACACACCTTTGCTATTATTATCTCCGTTTGAGTGATACTGATTCCACTCGGAAAATTCATCTATTAAATGCTCTTTTATATCTTCTGTAAAGTGTGTCTCTTGTAAAAAAGCGACACGTGCTCGTTGCTGTAAAATATATTGTTTTGCCCGTGCGCGTTTTAGTTTATCTCTTAGTCCTTGTACATTGATTGAAAAAATGTGTAAATATTCATTTAAAGGTGTCATTTACAAAAATATTTAAAAAATCACATCGTGTTACACCAAACAATGCTATGCACATGCATAACTGAAAAAGACTATATTCTAAATTAAAACATTTATAAGCCGTCAAATACATCAATAGTACTAAGGAGGAATTATGCATACTATACACACAACTTGTATAAACCAGGCATGCTAACTGACTAAGCTGGTGTAACCTATATGTAATACTTGACCCCTTTAGATTAACAGTTGGAAAATTAACCAAAAAGTGGAAAAGATTATATACATCTGAAAAAATGGTACAGTATGAATATGAATATTTCTTGATGTCACATTGTGCTACTAATTGTTAGAACGCCGTATATCACTAAGTAGTTGATTAGTTTGTAAGCCATGAAATTTAACGCCATGCAAAAAACGTGCATATAAACATGATGTAACGGTGCGTGTATTGATCGTTTAGCAAGTCGAGATAAACTAGCAGCAGATCGCGTAACACCTCAAAGTATAATAGTGACATAATAAAGTTAAAATATAGATATGAATCGGCCTTGTATTTATTTACAATATTTTTCAAATTCGTATTGAATTTATTTGTCATTATTTTGCGTACCGTCAACAAGGTAATAATTTCAATTATGCTGTTTTAGTAGTAGTGCACATACATAGTTTACGTATTGCATATTAATTATTGTCTTAAGAAGGACAAAAATAGTTCTCTTGCTTGTCAAGTAAAACGTTTGGTGCAGTATATTGTTCTTGTTCATTGTCCGTAAACCGTTCCGAGTATGCACACAGTATGTAAAGGACATTGCAAATGTAATTTCTTCTTTGCGTGTTTTGTCGTCTTCTTGTCAGAGGACTGCGTTTGCTTCTGTAATTCATCTACAGGGTCCGGTTTAATGAGAGCGACCATGGTCGGGCGATTATGGTTGTACCAGCGAATAATCGTCGTGTGACGATAGCCGTGTTTAATGGAAAGCGACGGTCGTCAATCGACCGCGCGTTGTTCGACATATTGTCGAGCGACCGCAGTCTACCCTCACACCACGACTTCTCGTCGATTGACGCTTTGTCGGCATTCAAAACCCGTGCAAAATGAACGCGGATAGTTTCGAGTTTAATCATGGCGGCCTCCATGCCACTTGTTCATCGAATGCGAAGACATTTTCGAAGAGAGCGAGTTTTTAGAGATAGGTTGAATCCATGTGACATGTACAATGATGATGAACTTTTCCGTCGATTTCGCTTACCAAGAAGAGAGCTATTGGAGCTCATAGACACCTTTGCTGTAGATCTAGAATACGTTGCCGAACGGAAAGGGAGTCTGCCTGCAAGCATGCAAATGCTGATTGCTCTTCGCTTCTTTGCAACGGGGAGCTTCCAAGAAGTGATTGCTGATACCTTTGGTGTATCAAAAGGAACGGTGTGCATGGTAATCCACAAAGTATTACAGGTACTGTTGGCATCTATGGATCAATATGTTAAGTTCGACAAACAAGAACAAACAGAAGCAACAAAGAGGAAATTTTTCAACATGAAGCCAGGTTTCGCAGGTGTGATTGGGTGCATTGACTGTACACACTTTAAAATCATTGCCCCCTCTAAATTTGAAGGCATATACGTTAACAGGAAAAGATTCCACAGTATTAATGTTCGACTAGTATGTGATGCTGATATGAAAATTCTAAACGTTGTCGCTTCGGATCCAGGAGGCTTCCATGATGCATTTATACTGCGACAGAGTGCAGTATTTCCTGCTTTCGAGGATCCCAATGGACCATCACTCACTGGCCATCTGCCTGGGGACAGCGGGTACATGCTGAGGTACACATTTTTACAACTGAATTGATTAGATGACAAATAATCTAAGCACTACATATTTGCCACATTAAATAAGCCAAACTTAGTGCAATGAATTTTTTTGTTTTGTTATAATTGTCATGTTTTGTTTTTTGTCTGAAAATCTCTTTAAGGCCTATGATGACGAAAATCAACGTGTTTATGGCTTATGTAGCTGTATCATTGCATAAAAAAGTGTTCAACAAACTGGTGCAATTCAGACTCGTGTACGTTCAAATAAATGTATAATTTAACATTCGATCAAAATATCGTCACATAAACTGTATCTGAGTTTATTTTTAGAACATCTGATCAAAATAACCTCATAGTTTATTTTTGGAACAGTACTGTTCAAACAACGCGTTACCAATTACATCACGCGTTCTATTAAAACGACATAAGAACGATTGTGACACACAGCCTTTTTTTTACTTCATGGTTTGTTTATGGACCGTCACATGGATGCGCGAATACAACTACAAACAATTTTTTCTATGTTGGAAGACTGAAGCCAATCGTCACTAAATTGCTTTACCTACACATGCGTTGATTTACTGATACAGTTATACATTAAGAATTATGTATTGATGCTTATCTTAAACTATGGCTTGAAAATATCAAAACACACTAATTTGTTAAGGCCTTGGCTGTTGACACCTTACATCAACCCAAGAGGACGAACACAGGAAAGATACAACTTTGCATACTCTTCAACCCGGGCTACGATTGAACGGTGCAATGGTGTATTGAAACGCAGATGGCACTGTCTGCATGGTGAGCTGAGGTACTTTTGGAGATTTATATGCATGATGTGTCTGTATTTGTGTTTTAATTGCAAAGGCTGCACTGTGGGATTGAAATAAGTCTATACATTTGTACTTTAGTCAAAGCAGCGGACGGAACTTGCTAGTATTAATTGACTAATGGTGCTTAATGGGTTGTGGTGGTGGGAGGCTATGGTTCTTGAAATGTTTACAGTGAGATGAACAAAGCACATCAAACAATGGCACATTGAAGATAAAATACTTTTTATGCCCATGAAGGATGGCATATATTTTTTGTACTCTCCGTCAGTCAGTCTGTCCGAAAACTTTGACATTGGTCATAAGTTGTGCTATAGTGAAGGTAACAACTTGATATTTGACATGCATGTGTATCTCATGGAGCTGCATATTTTGAGTAGTAAAAGGTCAAGGTCATCATTCAATGTCATAGTTAAAATATATGACTTCAAAGCGGCGAATAAGAGGACGTACACATCTCTTGTTACAGATATTCTCCTGACAAGGCCTGCAAGATTATCGGAGCCTGAGTTGTCCTGCATAACATCTGCCTGAGACTACCAGTTCTCAAAATTGCTGCAACGTAGGTTGTGTCCATGATGATCATAATGACAGCATACCAGACCGTGCTTGTCAGGAAGAACAGCCACAACATCGTCGTCTTATCCAAGAGGGCAATATAGCTGCTGTGCGTAATACATTTGCAGACGCATACTTTGGAAGGTGAGAGGAAGCTTTTGATTGAATGTAATTCCAGTCTGTGCTAATTTGGAAGGTATATAGCATTCCATGTAAAATGACAATGAGATGAGAGATATTATTTCCGCCTAAGTGGTTCCTTCACTGTATTGATATGTTTTACAATTCATAGTTCGTATTCTGCAGTATAATTCATTTGTATTGTTCACTTGAATCAGTCAATAAAACAAATTCGGTACCTTTAATACTTCCTTAATGCTGGTTGATCATGATAAATAGCGTTGGGGAGAAAAATGTTTGTTGGATTGTTGAGATTTTGGCTTATCCAAAACTGTTCGCTTATCAGGCATCAGAAATAATGTACACAAGACAACTGTAATTATGGATTGTAAATGTGCATCTATGCGTTTTGATTAATTTTTGTATGTTCTATATACTGTGAACATATACATGTGAGTGTGTATGCGCAAAATCAATCCAATGCATGTCATTGGCAAATTCTTTCACCTTTATTCATGCTATAATGGCAGATTGGATGTTATCAATAATAAAAGTACAGTAATAGTTAAAATTAAGTAAAACACAATCTAACTTATTTATTGAATATTATATAATACCCACAATAATTTAAAGGCAATTAATTCTTTTTTGAAACGCTACCCACACATACATGTACAAAAACTGAAAATGAAAGAAAAACATGTCACATACATTGATCATTACGATTGTTACAATATATCCTATTTTCATTGGTTTGTGACATTGTTATTGTAATCGTCTATTGTCATGACCACTGACTGACTTTGCCTCCAGCATCTGCACCTCTAGCTGTGCTTTGCGAGCATTACACTTCTCAATCTTGAGTTTCTCCTTCAATAAATTTAACTCTGTCACTTTTTCAATGTATGTCTGGTTAAGGGCTTTCTCCCTTCCGATTTGTAAATTAATAAGTGCCCTTTCTTTTTTGAGAGCCAGGTGTTCTCTTTGGAGAGCTACTTGGTCTCTCATTGCTTGCACCCGTTCTTTCTGCCCCTGTGCTTCTTTTTTGTTTTTCAATACATCACATTCAGCCTTTGCCTTTTGTATTTCTAGAACAACTAGCCTGTTAGATATATTTTTTTTTCTTTTTTTTCGGCAGATAAGCGCCGCTGGAAGGGGAGGTTGACTCTGTCGAGTATTCACTGGCTGGCTGAAGGGTTTCATACGAGTCATCCCGTTGTGCAGACGTTGCTGATGCCTTCTTTTTTACTGTTGTAGTCCCCTGAGAAGCACAACTTATCTTGATTGGCTTTGATGTGGACACAGGCTTTTGACAGTCAGAGGCTCCTAGTTCTGCATAGAGGAATAAAATGATACAAACATCATAACAATGATATGTTTCCACAAATTAATTGCTGCAGTCTTGCAATATGTACAGTAAAACATGTGTTATAAGGCCCATCTGTTATAGGGCCACCTATATCATAAAGACACTGTCATCAGACACACATTGTTCTTGTTATCATTGATTATTACCTATGTTATGTGGCCACTTTGGTCTGGTCCCCCCCCCAGATGGCTGTATAACACACGTTTTCATAATTATTTTCCTATAGGGAGGGTTGAGGGGAGCGGAGTGAGATGGATAGTGAATGAGATACCTGTGCTAATGACATAGCTGTCGTTATAAAAAGTAGGGAAAAAAATGATTATTTCAAATGTAGATTAAAGTGTTAGCATTACCACATTTTATCGCCTTTTGACAACTTAAAAATGTATTCAATATAACTGTGTGTGTGCTTTTAGGTTTTTCTTTACAAATATAACTATGGAAATAATCAAACAAATGACCATTCCTCACCTGTTGATATTCTTGTGCTCTTCAGTGGACTGTCTGCTGTGTTCGTACAAGAACTGCGTGATGTGCAGATACTGCCTGTGCCTGGAATAAAATATGGATAATGCAAATTGACATGTGTAAAACATTTGCACATACAAACTGACAATCCATGCAAAAAAATAAAATATACTTGTAGTGTAATGTGATAAATTGAAGGGACTAGATCTATAATGTTTTTTTTTAATACATTGCAATCATTATGACAATTCTTTAAGTACCTATTCTTTTTAGAAAAAGATTCCTTGCTTAAGGAATAAACAAAAACTCTGTTCATAAAAGTATGGGTACCGAAACATGCATATTATTTGAACTAACATACCCATGTAGTAATATCATTTTCTTTTTAAAGTTATAATAACTTTTTCCGATACATACACACATTTAAACAAAATCCACAACTGGTATCAGAACATGATTTATTATTGGACAGAACTTCATCAGTACTAACATTACCATGAGGCTCATATATGGGGCTCAGACATGAATAAAATGTACAATACATGATTAATTTTTATTCAAGTTACTCAATGAATAATGGAACATTATGGGCTTTTTATTCACTGTATGTTCAGTCAATGTATTATTAGCTATGGTATCTTATGTTGGTAAGTTACTGTAAACAGTAATACATTGTTAAAGGACATGTATTTATTTGTGCGCACCCATAAAACTCTGTCCGCTGTTGGCATTCAGAGAAGATGCCTAAATCCATTATTTAATGCAAATAATACAACATTTCAAGAAAAATGATGTGCACCCCATACAAGACAACATTAGAAAGTACGACACAATTGTTTTCTTATAAAGTTCTCAAAAGAAAACCCAGCAGCGGACATAATACCCTGAATGCCCACATTTAATAACTGTACTTACCTCCACGACGAGCAGCGTAGACATCAACAGTCATTCAGACGTCTGTCTTCTGCAGCTGTGCAGGCTGGCCATTCTCAGCATCAACTAACGAAATTTAACATTTAAAAAATCTCTTTAAATTTGTATTTATTATTGCAATTCTTTCAATATCAATGTAAATCAACATTACGTTTTACACACTGAAGACATTTAATCCGAAAAGATATTTTAAATCAGAAAATAATGCAATACTTACCATCATGGAGAACTTGGCTTTGGTGAACATAATTAACTTGATTGTGATTCTCCTCACTTTTTTGCCTCTTGCACTTTTCATTCAGGGTGTCAATGCAGTCCCCTAAAAATATCAATATTATAACAAGAGGGCCTGAAAGGCACAAAGTCGCTCACCTGAGATTACAAGATAGTATTGGGACAAATCTCCTGACCAAGTTTATAAAGATCGGAAAATAAATGTGGCGTCTAGAGTGTGAACAAGGCAAATGTTGACTTTGCACAACGCACGACGGACAACGGAAAACGGACAAAAGGCTATCACAAAAGCTCACCATGAGCACGTTGTGCTCAGGTGAGCTAAAAACAAGGACGGTTTGTTAATCATGCATGGCCCCCATATGGGCTGTCAGTTGTAGTGGCAGCCATTGTGTGAATACGCTTTTTGTAAATGTGACCTTGACCTTTGACCTAGTGACCTGAAAATTAATAGTGATAATTTGCCAGTCATTATCAATGTCCCTATGAAGTTTCAAGATCCTAGGCGTAAGCATTATTGAGTTATCCGGATTCCATTTAACTGTTTCTGTGACTGTGACCTACTGACCTGAAAATTAAAAGGGGTCATTTGCAAGTCATGATCAATGTACCTATGAAGTTTCATCATACTATTCGTAAACATTCTTGACTTATCATCCGGAAATTATTTTACTATTTCGAGTCACTAGGACATTGACCTTTGATCTAGTAACCTGAACATCTATATGGGTCATCTGCCACTCATTATCTATCTAACTATGAAGTTTTATGATCCTAGGCCTAAGAATTATTGAGTTATCATCCGGAAACCATCTGGTGAACAGACCAACCGACGGACGGACCGACCGACATGTGCAAAACTTCGTCTTAAAATGGGGGCATAAAAATCAATTGCTAAAATCAACTGCATAATGAAAAAATCTTTACAGTCCGATTTGCATAAAATAAATTTCCCCTTACCACTTGTTTCGTTTTTTTCTCTTGGGCTCTTCGCTCCCAAACAGACCATTACTCCCTGCTCTAACACCATCTGAAAAAATATTTGGCAAAAAGTGTCATGAAGAACATATACACACACATAATAAGAGACAATAACATGTATTACCAGTTAGGTTTTATGATGGATCTTCTTTTTACTCAGACTGCAATCTGCATCGAAATTCAATATGAAGAATCTGCAGACTTTCAAATAATTATATGCGTTTCACTTCAAATAGTTACCTACTTATAAAATGGCAAGCTGAAAATGGTTAATAAAACATGTGTCCATATATTATTATTACATAGTAAACAAGAAATATTTAAAGTTAATATGAAATGGTTACAAACTTGTTAATTACCTGCAACCCCATGTAGGAAGGGCAAATCTCTGCCAATGATGTGGTCCAACACAGCATCATAATACCAAAGTGTTTTTTTCTTTTCGTTTCCGCCTCCAGTCTTTGGCACTTTAAAACTGTTGAGGTAGTATCGTGCATTTTTCTTTAGGTCACGCGGCCCATGTTTTCCCTCCAGCAGGTTCTTGTTCTCAACTACAAGCTCTAACAGTATATCAATCTCTTTTTTTTACCAAGAATGACACTGACTGGACTCGTTGATGTCTTCTTCTTCCATTTTTCGAGTGTATTTTCACCGGCGGATGTTGATGGCGGAAGTGATAATTTTCTAAAAATAGCGACTACAACGACCGCAGTCGACTGACCACACAGTCATGCGACCACAGTCGCGGCAACTTTCTCCGTGAAAGCGACAATTTGTCAGTTGGCGGCCGACTGTGTGGTCAGTCGACTGCGGTCGTTGTAGTCGCTATTTTTAGAAAATTATCACTTCCGCAATCAACATTTTTTTTATTTATTGTGCGAAAACTCATATCACGAAAAGTAAATCTTAAATTTGTTAAAATAATATGATATTATTTGTTTAAACAGAATTCGCTTGCGGATTCTTCGTCAAAGGTGTGTTTGTAATAATATTCATTAAGTGTTCAAAGTTCAAATACAAAATCTGACGCAATGAAATAAAATCTACTACTATGGTTCATGCGTCTCTGGACAATGTCCTTTCGCGTGTCAAATTGCAGAACCTCAAACATACTTGCCAACGCAGTTTCAATATGTTGGTACTAAAGACCGTACATTTATATGAATATTCACCATATACCAATATGAATAAGTGCGCTCGACAAATCGGACGGAAGGAAGGATCGAATGAATAATGCTCGTAGATCGAGGAAAACGCGTGCAAAAACTGCATTGTGGTGTCTGGATGTCTACGGAAGTCTTAAAAACCAAATAACGGGTTTGCAATCAGCTCTGGAATTCACTAATGATTATGGACATACTGCTGAGACATTTTTGTTAAAATGTTCTTTTATATCTGGCTTCTAAATCTGCCCAATAATTTTTGCACTTAAAGGTTTGATACATTGCATTATCGTCTGCAAAATTCATATTAATGAGAATCTATCTAAATAAGGTTGATATTTCACTTTAATAGGATTGAACTTATGACACTTTATCTGGGCAATGATCGTTTTGTTAATTATTCATATTCCATTGTAAATTTCACTTCAACATGATACACATACTCGAATAATATGTATGGGACTCTTCTAAATAAATCTAGGTACATGGTGCCGAGAAAATTGTATTTCGGGGAGTTCGTTCCTGCATATTTTATAATACTGTCAACATATCTGAGATATGCTTTATTGATACCATGCTGTTTTGTCTAAAGTAAACGGTATTTTTATACAGGATATATTTCACATCTGATCTGAAAAAAAAACCGTCATGAATTTGTATTGTCGGTACTAGGAGATTAATTTAATGAATATTTGAAGCATCTGTCAGTATAACAAAAAAGTTTACTTACACTTATCTTGTCTGTATTTAAGATATTAGTCTGGTTATTGATGGCTCGAAAATGATCTAGTAATCCGAGTGTTTTTAAGCATTAATTTTTTTGATTTAATTTTATTATTGATGGCTTTATCAATATATAGTTTTATTTCTCAACCTACAAAAATGACGTAATGATTCATGAGGGAAAATTCTTATCCTTTATTTGTTGATATTTGTTTCTGTTTTTTCCTTCATTCGTTGTAACCACAAATTCTTTCTTCTAAAAGCCATTATTCATTATTAATATTGATGTAGGTTATATGACTCATTCAATATTGTTATTACAAAATTAAATTGGTACTGTTTCTTATATATAAACACGAAGTGATGAAGCTATTGGTGGAGTAACATTAAAGTTGTGCACATGTAACTAAGTATCGACACCACTTTACTTTACACTTTACTGCATTTATAAATCATTTGTGCGTATGGTAAAAGTATTGCCGTTTTTTATACCATGGT
Source organism: Dreissena polymorpha (assembly GCF_020536995.1). Taxonomy (NCBI): domain Eukaryota; kingdom Metazoa; phylum Mollusca; class Bivalvia; order Myida; family Dreissenidae; genus Dreissena; species Dreissena polymorpha. The sequence goes on from NC_068364.1 coordinate 66,359,434, forward strand.
GTATTTTTACAATTTTAAAAGAATGCTATCAATATACATGTAAATTGTCATACGATATAGTTCAGCATATATATGAGCCGTGCTCTGTCAAAAGTGGGTTAAATGCATGTGCTTAAAGTGTCGTCCCAGAACAGCCTACGCAGTCCGCACAGGCTAATTAGGGACGATATTTTCCGATTTTATGATATTGTTCGTTTAAAGCAAGTGCCTCTTTAACAAAAGTCTTTTCTAAGCACACAGTGTCGTCCCTGATTAGCCTGTGCGGACTACACAGGCTAATATTGGACGCTACTTTACGCACATGGATTAAACCCCCTTTTTACAGAGCACGGACCATAAAATGATGTAGAGTAATGCGTCAACGGGACACGTTGAATGTAAAATCAGTGCCTTCAACTGAATTCATCTCAACGTACGTGTACAATTTGCGAATTATAGGCCTAGATAAGTTCCAAAGAAAGTTGCCCTTAATGCGCAGTTTATTGAATGATATTGGTGCACATAAACTCGGGATTATTTGCGCATTGCCTTCCTGTGGTTCTAACCTTTAACTTTCAGTGAACAGTTTGCACTCCTCTCTTGTGTTAATACTACTCTTTATAAGCCGGGAGAAAAATAAATGACGCGTCGTTTATCATCATAAAACATATTTATCCCATTGTTATTAAGGTAAATCAATTAAGTGCATTTCTTCTAAACTACTGTATATGTATTACTTTCCCTTGCTCGAGACATCCGTGTATTGGATGGGGAATACGCATATTGATGATACAATATTGTATAAATTTCGGAAACGTATTCTAGATCTACAGCAAAGGTGTCTATGAGCTCCAATAGCTCTCTCCTTGGTAAGCGAAATCGACGGAAAATTTCATCATCATTGTACATGTCTAATGGATTCAACCTATCTCTAAAAACTCGCTCTCTTCGAAATTGTCTTCGCATTCGATGAACAAGTCGCATGGAGGCTGCCATGATTAAATTCGAAACTATCCGCTTTCATTTTGCACGGGTTTTGAATGCCGACAAAGCGTCAAGCGACGAGCAGTCGTGGTGTGAGGGGTAGACTGCGGTCGCTCGACAATATGTCGAACAACGCGCGGTCGATTGAAGACCGTCGCTCTCCATTAAACACGGCTATCGTCGCACGACGATTATTCGCTGGTACAACCATAGTCGCCCGACCATGGTCGCTATCATTAAACCGGACCCAGGTGTAGGCGGCGATCTTGTCGTAGCGTTCATTTGCATGCCCTCGTTTGGCGTCGAAGTAGCAGGCGCATGTATGCTTTCTGTGAAACGGATAATCGACTGCTGACTGCAACTGGTCGTGGATCTCGTGGCGCTAGCGGATCGACTTCGCAGAGTCGGTGCGTGTTTTATGATATAGGTGTCCACGTGTTTCACGTTTTCACAGTCTGTGTTTGAATGTGTGGTGTTTGTATCACATAGGGTTTATGTGTCGATATCGCAGTCAGATTGCTTATGTCCTTGCAATATATGTATCCCGGAAAAAGCAACTTTTTGGAAAAACCCACTTATCTGCTGGTAAAAATTAAACATGACACATTTATAATCCTTTCAAACTCACACACCGTATCAACCGTTATTATTTAAAGGAAGGTATCATTGGTTGATATAATGGACCAGCGTTGTTTGAACAGGGGTGATTAGTGGTTTTTGTAAACTCGTGCTTTTCCGGGATCAGTCTATCTACACTTTGTGCAAACCCAGTCATTTGGGCATGTTTTGAAACTGTGCCCATCTTGAAGGCATTTTGAGCAGTTTGACGATTTAATCGACATGTCACTAGGTTGTCCATTATGCAGGACACGTCCGATAAACTGACCGAATTGCATTGTATTCGGCAGGGGTTCTTTGAGGGACGATGTTTTGACTATGCAAATTCGATCACCTGTGCAACAGTCTCTCTCGTTCATGTGTATGACACAACTCCTCAGTTCCATGGAACTCCATTTCGAGTTGAATTCAATGAAACTCAATCTCGCCTTCAGTTCAACGGCACCTTAATCTTGAGTTCAATGGCACTCACTCTCTCGTTCAGTTCAATGGCACTCGCTCTTCCGTTTGTTGTTATGACACAACCTCTTCAGATCAGTACAATGGAACTCACTCTTGAGTTCAGTTCAATGGCTATCACTCTCCCGTCCGGTCAAATGAAACACACCCTCCGTTTAGTTTTAGTACACTCATCATCCCGTTTGGTTAAATTGTGCCCATTTCCCCGTTATTTCAATGGTTTAATCACTCTACAGTTCAGTTTTGTGAAACGCCCTCTTCCGTTTGGTTTTAAGACATCCACTCTCACATTCGGATTTCTCGTTCCAATCGTCCGTTCGATTCTATGAAACCCAATCTCACTTTCAGTTTTTATGACACTGTCTTGTTCGGTTTTCTCACCCCATGTATCGGTTTGTTTTCTTACATCCAGGATTTCCAGGCTTTTTACAATTTCATTTCCCGTTTGCTTACAACCTCTCTACCGTACGAGCTTATAAAATCCCCTCCAGTTTGGCAGTTGGGTTTTATTACAAACAAATCATGCTCTATTTTCATTAATGACAACCTCTTTCGTAATTGATTCTATGACACACCCTCAATTATTGCACATTAATCATCTCGACCAAGCTTACCTTTGGTCCGAACCCAAGCTTACCTTTGGTCCGAACACCAGCACGAGTGTGGTATTGACAGTCACCTGGCACCGTAAAAAGTACATCATAAACAGGTAGTCCGGGTGTAACGTTAACCAGATATATGCCTGCAAAAATATAACAAACAGTGTTGTATGAAGGTTTGCATTTGTTACTTTTCAATTCGTATGTGTTCTAACAATCGGAGATTTGACACAAAATGGCTTGCCTTGAAAAGGAAAATGACAAAAGATTTATTCTTTATACGACTTGCCAAAACTCATGTATTGAAAAAATATATATATTACGATAGATACAAATTGTGCTTGTTGTCTAGACTATTAATCATACGTAAACACAATAGTTCAGTATGTTAATCACTGCTATAAACATTCATTTCAATAAACAAGAAAGCCATGTGCCCTTTAGCGCTCACCTGAGACCCAAAGGAACAAAACTATTATGTTAAATGGCGAGCTGATTCGAGAATATAGGACCAAAAATTGACTTCTTAAGAATTGACTTTTTTGACCTAGTGGCATAGTTGTTGAACTCACATGACCCAGTTTCTATCTCATCCAACCAAGTTTCATGAAGATTGGCCAATAAATGTGGCTAATATTGCGTGAACATGTTTAAATAAAGCCATATAGGCCTACGGAAAAGTGCCCCCCCCCCCCAGCGGCCATGTTTTTCAACAAACCGGAAATCGAACTCGATCGAAAAGTCATAAGAACAAGAGTTCTAAGTACGTTTCATTTAGATTGCACTAAAAATGTGACTTCTAGAGTGTTGCTAACAAGGTTTCACTATAGTCATATAAGGAACAGTTCCCCGCCCTCTAGGTGACCATGTTTTTTGACGAACAATAACCATTTTTTAACTTAGCCGAGGAAAATTATGACGAAAGTTTTATAAAAATCGGTCCATACATGTGACTTCTAGAGTGTTAACAAGGTTTTATAAAAATGACTTACGCTCCAGGAGTGAAATAACGTAATGCTCAATTTTGTTTATTACACGGGTGTTATTTCACTAGTTATATAACTATGCAATTTAGCCGAATCACTTAAAAGATATTCATTCGCGCTGTCAAAATAATTAAAACCAACATGGCGTCATCTGACATATCTGTCAGCGACAAGGTGCAGATTGATGGCCTAGGATATGGAATCGTAACATAAATTGTTTTCCGCAGATTTGAAACACTCTACATAGTTAGAATTATTGACAGTAACTTTAAGGAAGAGCTAGAACGGGAACGATTGACCGTTTTGCCGAACGCAGAGACGAACGCTGACACGGATCGGATGCCGAGACAAGGGTCCAGCAAGTTTAATATTGTTTCTGACTTAGATGTTGAGAATTTTAATCATCAACAGAACAACAAAAAAAAATGTATAGAAAACTGTTAATGACTTAAAGATATTGAAAGCCTTTTTTGCGGAACCCGAAATAAATTAATTTCGTGAAATTCACGAAATCCCCGAAGGAGAATTATCATCCTTGCTTTGCTAATTTTAAGTCAGTGTAAAGAAACAGAATGGCGACGATTATGGGCCGTCTGTAATAAGAGGAATGGTGTCTAGCTTTGATCGCCAGTTACGGAGAAAGTGTTATAGTCAGACAATATCGCAGGGTCCTGCTTTTAAGAAGGTGATTGAAACTTTAGCAATGAAACAGTGTCAACTGAAAAGGAGCGGTAAAGGCAATCTCCCTAATGACGACATAAATCAATTATGGACTTCGAAACAGCTCGGTGTATCTACCCCTGATACAATTCTTCAGACTTTATGGTTGTATAACACCATACATTTTGGTTTGCGAAGCTGTCAAGAGCATCGTGATATGTGTTGGGATGACATTTCCCTGTTCACTGGCGAACATGGCCGTGAATATTTGCAGTTCACCGACAAACCAAGACGCGTTCTGGTGAGAACTCTAGGGATGTGAGACTTGTAAAGCCAAAAATGTGGGCTAATACACAAAACCCTGATCGATGCCATATTTCTGTTTAAAAGACTTATGCCGGCAATAGACCATACAGTTATTGTAATGCTGATCATCCTTTTTACATTGCAACAACAACTGTTCCCCTACCTTCACTCCAGGAAAAATGGTTCAAACGAAATCCAGTCGGAGTAAACAAGCTTGACTCTATGTTGAAACGTATGGTGAAGCAGGCTGGCATGAATCCTGACAAACGAATGTCGAACCACAGTGCAAGTAAATACCTCGTCCAAATATTAAATGACAATAACATTCCTCCAAACTAAATCATGCAGATCTCTGGTCATAAAAACTTTGTCTCCAGCAATAACTACAGTCACATAAATCCGATGCAGCATAGGAATATTTCACAGATCCTGCACTCGAATTCCAATGAAAACACCTCTATGAACTACCCATTAAATCCCACAACACAGCAGTCTACATCCCTCATGTCGAATGAATCTCGTTCGAATTTCCATGTAACAGGAGGAATTCATAGTATCTTCAGTGGGCCAATTCACAGAGGAACATACAACGTGCATATTCATCAACACGCTAACGAAGCGGGACCATCCAGAAAACGCATTAGATGCATCGAAAGTGACACTGATAGTGAATGAGTTTGAATCCGTGTACTGTGACCTTAATAAAATAACACGAAAAAGTCACGCGCGCAATACACAAAATACGTAGCTATGACGTCAGAATGTCAGATCATCTGATGTTCTTTTGTTTGATTTGTTTAAATTGTTTGATACGCTACACCCGATTAAATTCAATAAATATTGACAACTTGACACCGCGACATTTTTAGCTAAATATTTTTTGTTATAAAAAACAACAACATAAAACACGATTGTTCGCCCAGAACTACTTCTCATGCTCAGGTACACACAAAGACCACATTGCTGCTTCGTTCTAGATATCGACCTTTCCTCTATATGGCACGGAGGGGAATACATGTGTGTTTTAAAGCATTTTGTTGGGTATGTTATAAATAGAATCTTGCATTTGTGGTCGGTTTGTATTGAATGTATTAAACTCGTCATCTAAATGAAGATAAAAACTTGGCAAGCCTTGTTTTATCTTCATTTAGATGACTTGTCTAATAAATTCAATACAAAACGACCACGAATGCAAAGATTCTATATTTACTCTATAATAGCCATATAAGGAATGCACCTCCTAGGCTACCATGTTTTTCAACGGAATAGAACCATTTTCGAACTCAGCCTAAATATCATAAGATATCATTTGAACAAATGCTCTGCCCAAATTTCATAAAGATTGTACTAAAAATGTGACTTCTACAGAGTTAACATGGAAAAATTAGCCATGTTTTTCAACAGACCTGAACCATTTTCGAAGTCATCCAATATAATTTAAATCATTAGAACAAATGTTCGGACTAAGTTTCATGAAGATTACACTAAAATGTTACTATTAGATTATAAACGAGGTTTTACTTCAGCAATATCAGGATAACTGCCCCTACCCCTAGCGGCTTTGTTTTTCAACCAACCGGAACCATTTTCGAACTCGTTCAAGATAGCACTGGGGCTTATGTTCTGACCACGTTTCATTAAGATTGGACAATAAATGTGGCCTCTAGGGAACAAGGTAAAGGTTGTCGACGGACGAAGGCGTTCACCAAAAGCTCACCAAGAGCCTGTAGGGATCAGGTAAACGTAACAATCCTTTAAAGTATTGTAAGCCAACTGCAGTACAACATAAAACGCATTTTAAGCATTACTAGCAAAGCAATTGTCATACATCAAATGCATTTCAAGCGTGTCTAGCAAACACACAGTACAGAAAAAAACATCACTGTAAGCGTTGCTTTGTAATTCTCGTTAAAGCATATAAGGCGTCTCAAGCATGCCTTTATGACTCTAAACGCCTTTTAAGTATACTTCAGTTACTTATCGTACAATAATCACGAACATCGACATATAAGGACAACGAAATATCTAGCATGTGTTAAAGAATCTTGCATTGTCTTGCTCGCGATATCGCAGTTTAACATAAAGCGTGGCTCAGTAACTATCGTACAACATAATACGCATTTCAAGCGTGGCTAACTACCTACCGTACAGCATAATACGCTTTTCAAGCGTGGCCCAATAACCTCTGTACAACATGATGCGCTTTTCAAGCATGGCCCAGTAATCTCTGTACAACATATTACGCTTTTCAAGCGTGGCCCAGTATCCTCTGTTCAATATAATATGCTTTTCAAGCGTGGTCAAGTAACCTCTGTACAACATAATACGATTTTCAAGCGTTGCTCAGTAACCTCTGCTAGACAGAATACGCATTTCAAGCGCGGCTAACTACCTATCGTACAACATAATACGCATTTCAAGCGTGGCCCAGTAACCTCTGTACAACATTTTACGCTTTTCAAGCGTGACCCAGTAACCTCTGTACAACATTATACGCTTTTCAAGCGTAGCCCAGTAACCTCTGTACAACATAATACCCTTTTCAAGCGTGGCCCAGTAACCTCTGTAAAACATAATACGCATGTCAAACGTGGCCCAGTAACCTCTGTACAACATAATACGCTTTTCAAGCGTGGCCCAATAACCTCTATACAACAGTATACGCTTTTCAAGCGTGACCCAGTAACCTCGTTACATTATTATACGATTTTTAAGCGTGGTTCAGCGACCTCTCCCCTACATAATACGCTTTTCAAGCGTGGCCCAGTAACCTTTGCACGACATAAGACACCCTACAAGCGTGACTCGGTTACCTTCGCACAGCAATTGCAAAAACAATTGACGATTGGCAATCCACCTTACAACATAAAACGTCCATACAAGCGCTTCTTTGCTACTCAGCGCACAACATAAAACGCTCATACAAACGCTGTTTGACTACTCAACGCACAAGATAAAACGAAGCAACCTCCGTTCAAAAACAAGAGGTGCCTTCGATTCCACCGTGCAACATAAAATCCCATACAAGAGCTTCTTTGCTACTCATCGTACAACACAAAACGCCAAGGATGCTACAAACTCACCGTACAACATTAAACGCCAAGGATGCTGCAAACTCACCGTACAGTACAAAACGCCAAGGATGCTACACACTCACCGTACAACATTAAACGCCAAGATAGCTGCAAACTCATCGTACAACATAAAACGCCTAAGATGCAGCAAACTCGAGGAGGATGGTGAGCGAAATGTAGAAGCCCTTCCGAAACTCCGCTGGCGCCACCCTAACTGGGTAGCAAAGGTACAGGTCGAACAACAGGAACAGGATTTCAGCTTGAAATAAATGTATCCATAGCAATTTGTTTTGCAGCACTTCCGTTTAATTTTCCTGCAACATAAGTTTGTTCCCTGGCCCATGCAAGTATTTTTCTTACACTAAGAGATAGTTATTTGGCACTGAGAGCCAGTTGTTTCTGCCTTTCGAGTGAGTTATGCGCAAATTCTTAACCGGTGCAATCACTTGCAGTAAGTGTCACCGAGGAAAAATAATGCTACTCAGAGTTGCGGATGACTTGTTTATCATAAATAAATCAACCAGTATTATTCATGTTAACAGTTTTAGAGAGAAAGGATTCTATTAGAAATATTGCAATGAGTACAGGTCATTTACATTATGAAATATGAATAGAAAATTCACCATATAAAGAACTTAATCAAAAGGCATGACAACAATAAGAAAAACTTTGTATTTTTAACATTAATAAATACGTTTTAGAACATAATATGAAAATAAAACATATAATATAATATAACCAGCAACGACAATTTACTGGAAATGCCTTATTTACTGGAAATGATAATTTAAAATAGTTTAAAACAATAGATTAAAATTACAGGCACAACAGAAACATTTGAATATTTAATACGATTCGATTCAAAATAAATAGGTCAGATGCATACTTTTTCGTAAAGTATGAATACCGGTATATATCGAAATATAGCACATATCGTAGTTGTGTGTACATTTGATTTGAAGGAAACATGGTGGCGAAAATAGATTATACGCGGACAAAAAAGCTATCAACACAAATGGCATGTCTACATTTAAATCTGATACGTATAAGCCCGCCGTTTCGCGGCATGTTTTAGGCCGTCTGACAAAAATGAAAATGAATGCAAGTTTACTCTATGAAAATATTTGGACTCGATTTGTTAAAAGTATCCGAGGTACGGAAAATATTCTTAAAAGTACACCTCAGTATGGCCGCATGCCTTAAAGCGTATTTTCCGTACACCAGGAGACCGTTTCTTAAAACTACATACGTTCAAAAAGCATGCGTAAGTGCAAAACGTTCAGTTAGTAGCGTTTCTATTAACTTCGTAAAGTTACGTTTACCGTATTTTTGCACGTAAAGTTACGTGTGCTCAAAGGCTCACGTAACTCAGTAATTTAGCGTAAATATGGCGTCGTATGCACCGATATTTCGGAGAACCGAACGTAGACTACGAAATCTACGAGCGCAACATCATTTTAGTTAATTTAAACCTTAATCTACATTAAGATCTTGGTAGAGTATAGGAAGATACTGTAACGGAAATCCTGCGTTGATTGTGCAGGCTCTATTGTGTACGATTGTGGCTTGGAGTTTTGCTAAAAGAGGAAATTTTACATGTTCAAATCGATTGTTGTTATGATTTGTTCGATTTTCCTTTTGACAATTCATTCAACTTTCGTTTTGAACAAGGCTTTATACATCACAAGACGCCAAGTTGAACTCAACGAATGTGACGTTTGCTGAGTGATAGAATTGATTCATTGTTAACATGGGTAAAAGTCTACTTTTTTGTAAGAATTTTGTATTAGAATTGTATAATCTACGTTTTTGTAAATAGTTGCATTTATATTATACAGCTGTGTCAATGAATGACAATTATACAGTAATCTGTGCTAATATTAATTCAATTAATTTTAGCACTGATTACTGTATAATTGTCATTCATTGACACAGCAGTATAATATAAATGCAACTATTTACAAAAACGTAGATTACTGTATACAATTTTAATTGATATGTCAACAGCTCTTCTTATAAATGTGTATACGGTTGTCACTTTATTGTTGAATTTGGCACATTTACAGTTTAAGCAGAAGTTATGCATGAAGATCCATTTCTTTGGAAATAATATCATGCATATATCATTTTGTCAAAACTGCGTAAAATAAAATAACTGTAGAGACTGTGAGATACAACCTGTCGACATGTTACCTCAGTTGAGTTAGATTGGTCTTTGTCAGCTTTGGTACTACTTGAAAGTTCCCTGGGTACTCTTATGCATGCTACAATATACCCTGGGCACAGAAAATATACTTAAACATACCCAGGAATACTTAGGCTAAATCTGCTGTTATTGGCTCTATTTTCAAATTAATAATGTTTCTTTTTACATTCTGTGAAATGGCCTCCGCGATGATATTATCGAAACTCGTACTCAAAAAAGCATATTGAGTTAGGTTTTGTTCAAAGAGGATTTTGTTTCGTATTCGGAAGTGCGTTTGATGACATCAGATTTTAGGCAGGAATAAAACTCTGTACCCAGGGTACATTGAAGTGTACTCAAGAGTACCCCGGGTACTTTTAAGTAGTACGGGGCTTACAATGACCAATCAAGCTTCAGTGGTTTAAGCGCCTCAATTATTAACTGAAAGTAAAGGTCAAGGCTCACACACTTGGCTAACTTTGCGCAAATGTTATTGTAACAACTTAAACTTAAGTTATCTGAATATTAATAATGGCTAATTTTAAAGTAGGTTTGAAAAGTTTTCACTGTTGAAGTAAATTTACTGAAAACATGTATTGAAATGTACCAAATATGTCATTTTATACAAAAACTGTCAAAACACTATGACTTTTAAACCAATGAGATTTGTTTTTTGTAAGTTACAGTTGTAAGATGCTCAAAGTTGTGTTTTAGCGAGGCTGTTTTCGGAGAGAGAAAACCCGAGCTATTGTCATAGCCAGCTAGTTGTCCAACGTCCGCTGTAGGCAAAGTGCTAAAACCTTAACATTTGGCTCTAAAATCAAAGTGCTTCCACCTTCAACTTTAAAACTTCATATGTAGATGCACTTTGGTGAGTTCTAAACGCCACACCCATTTTGGGTCACTAGGTTATAGGTCAATGTCACCGTGACCTCTACGAAAATATAAAATTCTGACAAGCTTTCACAGCCCAGCGTGGCACCAGATATGCGGTGCTCTTGTTTATTATCAGATTTCATCGGTTACAACATATTAATATCATATTGATGGCAAAACTTTGTTGTTGCTGTATGCTTTACAATCATTTTTTCTGAGTTTTTAGGGTTTTTACAAAGAAATTTTAGAAAACAAACCATGGGGACAATACAAAATCATTTCATTTTGTTTTATATATGGTATCATCAACATTTAAAATCTTTAATTTTATTATTATAAATGGAGCTGCCATGAAGAAGAAGTGTCAAATTTTAATGAGGTCATTGTTAATCGTTACTGTCTGAAATATTTAATTACTTATTTTAAGATTATTTTTTAGTTTCCTATAAACCATATGGACACATTAAATGCAGTTTGATTGATATGTTCAAATAAAATTGTTATGTCATAAGAAGTTATTTAGAACCTTTTTTCTTTATAGGTGGTCACACAGATTGACAGAAAACTATCAACAATTTTTTTTTCCATTATATTTGAACACATTTCTTTAAACTCTATACTGTGTTTTGTACATACTGTAATGTCCATTTATACCATTTAAAGTTCTATAATAATGCTGTAAACATTGCAAAACCCAATTTATTTTATCTTATATTGTGAAAAGCAATGCTGCGAATTTAAAAAAAAAATACATTCAGTTATTTTATACCATTTTTTGTTGGTAAATATTAATTAGAATCAGGTATACTGTCTTTATTATTATAAGTAAATGAATTGTGTTTAATGTTTTAAATCCATTAACATGTACAAATAATTAAGAAACATAAAATAGACAATGTTTGTGTTGTGTAGAGCATTTACTACCATTGCAATCAAATAATTTAAATAATACCATTTTTTTTTCACTTTTAACACAATAGTTATGCTTAATATTTACAATAAATTATTTGTCAAAAACATAACTTATAAGACAATAAAAATTCAAAAGAAGTTGTTTGTTTTGCACTAAATAAAGCTTTTTGGACATGTATGGTATCAGTGTATGTGTTCAAAAATCAATTGAAAAAAAAAACTATTAAAGATTTGAACTGAAAAAAAACAACAGATTTAACTTATTCTCATAATTATGTATCTTTCCCAAACACATGAAAAAAACATTTGAATAGCACAATTTTTACTGATTTTTTTTTAAATGTAATGGAAATTTAATATTATATATGTGAAGAAGCATACTTTATGATAATTGCAAATGCCTATTGTCTCAAATTAATAGAAGCATTCATGGACAATGTTAATTTATCACAGAAAAAAGATTCTCATTTTAAATGAATTTATGAGTAAAAATCTGTTGTTGTTTTTTTTTATAAATATTTTGCACACAAGTATAAATATAAACATGGTAAAAACATGATGTTGATTGTTATAAAATTATCTAGAAGTGCGACAAGTGAATACAAGCTACAGAGTTTGTTAATTCTTCTAAAACCATACTGTACTACTGTACATTTTCATTGATCAGTAAATGAAATATAAAAAAATACTACCTTCTTTACAGAGGCCATTGCTGATGTTCTTCTCATTATAGGAAATTCCATTTGTAATTCAGTGACGCACTAAACATAATCAAAGATACTCTTCCAGTAAATTGAATTTCTGTCAGGAAACTCCTTGATTATGTTTCTGTAAATTCAGATGTGTAAGCTACAATACACATGCCTGTCTTCTCAGTATTATCCATCCATGTTTTGCCAGTTTGCTCCAGCAATTCCAGTTTGAAATATATCTGACTAACCTTCGTAAAAGATTTGCTTCAGTAAGAATCATCTCTTCTGTTTTAACAAAGAGCATATCCAGCACAACAAAGACTGGCCACACTTAATTTTAAAAGAATCAAGAGATTGAACTTTTTTTACAGTTGACCCCTTTTTTCGTCGCAATTTCGCAAACAAGGGAAAGAACTTTGCTCTTTATAAGGTACATGTACTTCTTAAGGATAAATGTATAAATATTTAGTCTACCGAAAGTTTGTTAGAGAAAGCAAATGAAATCTACTTTATGAATTTCTTCAAATGTTCTCTATAAGGTCCGCGCAATCACATGACTTCTGTTTAGAGATTATTCAAACATAGCAACTAAGTTTTACGTACGTTCGGTTTATAGAAACGCACTTACGCATTCAGAAAAGCGTACGTAACTTTATACGTACGTACATTTTCGTCCGTAAAGTTACGCATTGTACCAGAAACGGACCCCAGCTGTAGTAAACTTAAGAGTACCCTATGTACTTTTAAGTAATACATGAACCTACATCGACCAATCGAACAACCTTTATTGGTTATTGGTCATTGTCGGCTCAGGTAATACGTAAAAGTACCCCGGGAACACTTAAGTATACATGTACTACCATTTACCCGGGATAAGAAAAATATACTTAAAGTACACCGGAGTATGACCGGGCGTCTTTAAGCGTTATTTCCATACCTGGGTATATTGTAGTAAACTTCAGAATACTCGGGTATTTTTAAGTAGAACATGAAACGACAACGACCGATTTAGAAAATTTGTGGCAGTTAAACGCTAGATAATTTTGGGGTTATCGAGCACATCAGTACAAATCTTTCGTATACATGTAGTAAGACCAAAAGAAATGAAAAGAAAAGTTACACTAGCTTTGCCATAAATGATGGAAGATTGGTCTACTAAACGTACTTTAAAGTGTTTGTTTTTCTTTTCTAAAAAAATCTTCAACGATTCCCCACCTTTTTATGAAATGTCATGACATGCAGAAATCTTCGCACTCTCTCTTAACATTCTATTTATATGTTTTGGTCAATTTTAACTTATTTTAGTGAAATGGATCGAATGAATTAAACTTAATTGTTTATGTAATATCGATAGTTATTTAGTGAATATGATTGACAACTGATAGTGCAATACCGAAAATAAGGGTAAAGTTGAAACAACTGTTTAACGCCTTTTTGTAAACTGGGCAGGTCCGAGGATTTGACTGTCTGCAATATGTGACATTCGACAATTCTTGGTGGTTTTTAGGTAGTGAAATATGGGCTTGCGCTTTATTCACGGACATGCAAACATCGGCTTTAGCTATGTGTGGCAAAGAGCTACGCTGTTCGCTATAAAGTCACGCAAGGTTTCGTTTTCTCGTTAGCGTATAAGATAGCTTCTAACAAGACTGAGAAAATGCACAGGCAGGTCTGTAGCTACGCTGTCCGCATATGGTATAAGACCAGTTTTCGCATGCCGCGGGTCAATAAAATTTATATTTTTCATTATTTTAGCTAAAACTTGAATGTTTTCAAGTAAATACTTTATAAATTGATAATACCGGTTACGTGAATGCATTTTTATTTTTAAAGGAATTTATGAATTAACAAATTGACGATGTATATAAATGATTATAATGGTTAAATGCTATGACCATCATTTCGTTGTCGTTCACGATGGGTGAAGTACGTTTTATTAGAACGTTGGTAAACCAACTTCGAGTAGTTTGCAATGTGGGCACTTCAAGTGACATTAGACGCATCTAACAGTATATGCTATGTTTATAGGTGTCTATTGCAACCGTTGTTCATTTTTGTTGTTTTCACTTCATATACACTTATATTTGTCAATGCAGCATCAACATATTAAAACAATATCCCGGAAAGGGAAAAATAATGCATTGGAATATCAACAGTCGAATTAGCCAGCATGTATATCATGCATGTACGATAAGAATCTAAATTTAGTTTTAGTGCATATTCGTTCAAACGACACAAAGACACAATTTTGTTTTACGGATCATTTTAATTTCCTGCAACGATATCTATTCATACGACACACGAACACTAACTCCGATCCTAATAAAAAGACAGTTCCGATCGGCTTAAAGGACTGGGGCAGTAATGTAAAATATCGAATATAATATATTTTTTATAAACAACTGGTAGCAATATGAGTTGCAGATAAGTGGTCAGTTGCCACATTTTAACTTACTCTTTTGACCTGTTAATTCTTTTCAGCTCAATTCAACAGTAAAAAATACCCATAATTTCACTTTAAAGTTGGTAGGCGAAACATGTTTTAAATAACGATATAAACCCTCAACATCGTGAAGTTTTCTGTCTGCAATCTAATCCAAAACATAAATATAATATGTGTTTCATGGAAAGAACACTAAGTCAGTGATCCATGACTTGCGGAAAATAATGTTGTTATTGTTTCGGAAAGCGACGTTTTCCGTATATTAGCGCTCGCCGTACAAAACGGAAATGATATATATGTAGCTATAAAACTTGCCGGAGTCAAAGCATATTTGTCTGCGTTTAATAAAAAAAACTATTTATATATTTATACTTAAAGATATTTTTGCTAAGGCCCTTCCATCGATACAAACGTATCCGATCTAATTTCTTTTGAGATTTTTAAATGCAATAATAGTAGTATTGGACATATGTATTTCCCCAAATTCAAAACGTGCATATGAGTTAAGAACACTCAAAAAGTATTGAATTGCGGGATATTTGTTGTGCAACGTTTCATTTTTGGGGATTATATAGAGATATGTGTTGGACCCGACGTACAGTTTGGGAACAAGCATATTTTAAATTGCTTTCATTTTAAACAAATATATATATAAATATATATCTTAAATTGTTCATCGTTTACATGCTTCAATTTATTCTGAAAGTCACATAGCTAAGAAACCAGTGTTGTTTTTATTTTTTTCCATTTTGGGAACGGGGCCCGGGAACTCCGGATTTGGAAAAATCGCGTCGTTTAGACTAAAATTGGGATATTGATGTTATATTTTTTGTTTTGCTTACAAATACTTCCAAAATGAGAATACAATATTGAAGTGTTTCCAATATTATATTTACAAAGTTTCAACTTATATAGACGAACACGGAAATAAAACTAAATGTTGCAATTGATTTACAAAAGAATAATTCTATTTTATTACTTTGAATTGTTTTAAATACTTTTTGTGATTGGGAATGAGAACAATATTACAAAAAAGCTAGTAAGGTAGTTATGTTCTATTTTCGATGTTAATTGATCATTCCATCACGACAACACGATCACTGATGATCAACTTTTCAACGAACACATTTATTGATGTAAAACTGCTCATTAACAACAAAACCAATTCCGAACTGAGCTCATAACATACTAATATAGACTCAATTTAGATGCAAAATATATCCATATTAAAGGGACCTTTTCACGTTTTGATAAACTGACAAAATTGGGGAAAAAATCCAGCTTTGCAAAGTTTCGGCGTAAATATACTCTTTGACAAGGAAACAGTAATACCGAACATATACCATGTTCTAAAATATTCATAATATTTATCGTTTGACGATTTAAAAACCCGAAAATTATAAAACGTTGCAAACGCGAAACTATTGTATAATTTGGAAAATTCTGTTGTTATCGCTATATTTTGTTACATTACGAGCATTGCTTACATAAAGTATAAAATACATGCAACTCATGACAGCACGGATGGCTGAGTAGTCAGTGGTTCGCGCCCAGGTTTGAATTAAAATACTTCTTTCTTTAATTTTATTTTTGTTTTAAACTGGAACTTTTTAGTTCCGATGTTTACATTTATCAATTTAAAGTATTTAATGACAAACTTCAAAACATGCTTAAATCTGTGAAAAGGGCCCTTTAAAAAAGATACAATTTTCGCATTAGTTTTGTTTATTGGCCCGGCGGCCGCCGATGAACAAGAAATATTCAAATATATTTCCTTAAAGAACATTATTTGGGCGTTGTGGTAGTCATTATAAACTACATAGTGCGACGATTTCGCATTATCGTCCGATGAACAAAGATACTAAGAAAATAATCTCTAAATACACAACTCTTTGACGTTTCGGATGCGGATTTCTTAATTACGGAACCCGGATAGTGCCATCTATAATCTCGCCCTTCTTTCATCAAGGACGACACACGACACACGAAGCGTTACACGATATTTTGCGCCACACACGAAGCGACACAATATATTTTGCGCGATACTCAAAGCGATACACGATATTTTGCGCTACACACAAAGCGACAAACGGTATTTTGCGCGATACACGAAGCAACGCGCGATATTTACCACGATATATCGCCTTTTGGGCTACCTACACAAGGGCGATATTTCGTGGTACATTCTCGCGCGTCGCTTCGTGTATCGCCCAAAATATCGTGTGTCGCTTCCTTAAATTATGTTTGAACAATGTTTAAACTATGCGCAGCTCAGTATCGGTACATATGTATGCGCTTTTGTTATAGTGATAGAAAACAAATGTGAACACTATCCTTTAAAAAATTCAGCTAGTCAGAATGATCCTTACATTTATTTATTTATTCAATTTCTCGATATTTGTGATACCATATATGACAATTGGCAACTGGGCGCATCATTTAATATCATAGCAGGAGTACCAAACACAATGTTAGACTGTGTAACAATTGCTATTTATGTGGGATTCGTTCTGGAAAAACCGGGCAATGTGCATGTGCGTAAAGTGTCGTCCCAGATAAGCCCGTGAAGTCCGCTCTTGCTGATCATGGACGACGATTTCCGCTTTGGCTGGATTTTTGTTTAGAATAGACATCCTTTAAACGAAGGATACTAAAAACCGAAAAGTGTAGTTCTTTATTAACCTGTGCGGAATGCACAGGCTTATCTGCTCAGATAATTTAAACACGTGAATTAAGCACAGTTTTCTCAGATCGCGTCTAATATATGTACGGACCGCTTTAAAGCAGTCGCAATTTTCAAGTATTACTTGACCTTTAAACAAAGAATGTAGGCATAAATGGAACAACGTCCCGGACGCAAAAGATTGTTTCGTCTACCAATCATAACCGTGCAAAGTGATGTAATGGCAAGTCTACCAATCATAACCGTGCAAAGTGATGTAATGGCAAGTCTACCAATCATAACCGTGCAAAGTGGTGTAATGGCAAGTCTACCAATCATAACCGTGCAAAGTGATGTAATGGCAAGTCTACCAATAATAACCGTGCAAAGTGGTGTACGCGCAAAGCGAACGTTTTACAAGTTTAGCAACCTTGCAGTAGGTTAAGTGAAGAGGAGCGAAGTTGGTTGGAGTTTGGAGACAAATTTCTATATTCGACGAGAAAAAGTATGTTCTTTAAATATAGTCTGCTTAATTATGCCGATTTTCTTATGGTTTGAGTTCGTATACATGTACTTAATGATGTAATACATGCATTTGCCTTTCAAATGAATGTTTTGACGTGAATATACAACATCGCGAAGTAATCATCTGTTTAAAATAAATGTTTATAATTATTCAAAATAGTTCTTTATGTTGATTTATATGCGACTTTTTAAACTGATGGTTCAAATTAAGCGGTGGGTATTGCGAGATATGATCTTAAAGACAGTGCACATGATAGGTGTTAGGAATCATTGTCAACAGCTGTGAATGGCTTATACTGAAGTAAATATCTTGGACGAATGGGACATGTTAGGACAAATGTATTTACAATTTAAAAATAAGTATGACGCTAAAAACGGCTGTCAAGCATTGTCGCATCCTTACTGGTGTATACGGAATATCACGCTCAGTGATTTTTCCGAGAGTATGTATTACTCGAGTGGCTTGTTTAATGTCGTTTGTGATGCAAACTATTACAAGCCACCAGACTGGTATATATTCTTAGAACAATCGGCAAGAGTAATGCCAGGGTTGTCACTATATAATTATGTAGAAGTTCAACATACGTACTCGTTTTGCAATTGAAATATTTCATAGATATAGATTTCTCGCATGGAATTAAATTTCTTCGCCACCTATTGTCGCATGGTTTTAAAATTCGGTCGCCACAAAAAAACAAGCCATTTATTAGCCAGTACATTTAAAGTTCTTTCACCATGAAAAACAAGCCATTGTGTAGCATTAATTAAATCACAGTTACTGCATACACTTAGATTGTAGCTTTTTTATCAGAATAGTAAACAATATTAATTTTTGTATCGAATAGCATTCCCCGATTTTTAGATTAAGGTCTGTATGTCATCGGGAAACGTAAAAAACAAAATCGAAATCATCGTTTGCATCAATTTTTTGAAATTGCCACCACAACGGAAGCTGCATTGCGACATTTTACGCACATAACACAATCGTTACGGTCGCAATGATTCCACCCCGTGTTAGGGCGCAATTGAAATACCGCGTTGTTGATTTATGAGGTTAATTATATCTATAAGATATCGAATTGATCGAAGCAAATAAATTTGAACCAAATCGGGATTTAGGCAATACAGGCGGGTTATAGAAGGGTTATGTTGACCAAAATTGTGTTTGAAAAACTTAATCGCGAGTTCTAGTGAATCAGTCTATGGCTTATTTCCTAAGACTGGGAAAAAGCAAACAGGAAGCATAAAATAATGTAGGCAAAACTATCGTGTTTTTAGCGGAGAAAAACATATGCAAGAATAAATAGAACAATTCGCCATTCAATAATGACTCTCTTGCCATATTTTGCTTGCGGTTGCATATACATGTTATAGAGTATTTATGTTTCTGAAAAGTAAATCGCATCGCGAAAATAGATGGCGCGGGCAGAAAAGTTTCGAGTTGCACAGGTATGTCAAAGACTGATACTTATATACTTTTGCCCGTGCTAGTACTTTATATGGTAGCATACTTTTACATAGGACAACCATCATTTTCTAGTAAACACTTTTAAAGAAAACTAAAAAACAAAACTCGAGAAAAAAATAGGCTTTTTCGTGATGAAATTGTATTGCAATAACTATCAAAAGTAAAGGGGGAGAGAGAAACTTCTTTAAGTTTTACTGTTTATTTGCAAAATGTACGGATGTCACAAAATGTTTTATGATTTTCGTTCAAGGGATTTAGAAAAAAAAGTGTGTGTTTTTTTTGCGAAAATTTTGAAATATTTTTTAAGTTTAGCCTTTTTTTTTCATTTGTATTTTCTATTATTTTATCGTAAACATGACGGGGTCATAACCTGAGATGTTCAACCAAATGAAAAGACGTACGTGAATTTAAAAAAAAAGATTGTTTCGCCTAATATTGTTGGTACACTAAAACAAAATGATAATTTAATAAACTTTTTTTATTGTTAATGAAAAGTATCTGGTTATCTTATGCAGAAGTATTCCTACAATATTTGGTATCAAAGGATTGGTTCATGGCATGTGTACTTTAATTCAAGATTTCGTATCGCATTGAAATGTGTAACGTTTTGATAATTTCACAGTATTTACATTCGCTGCACGTAAACAAATCATCTTTCTGTTTTCCTCAAAGTAAGGCCAGACTTTGTTCTAGTTGGGTTCTTACAAAATTGTTAAATAGTAACCAAATAGCTCTTTTATTGCCAGTAAATTTGAATTGTGATGCTGTGAGCTTATTTATAATACTGAATTGAATGGTTTATACATGAATGCTGTTCAAGTGTGAAGTTTTGAGCTTCTTAAAACCGGTTTAAAAAATTAATTGTTTGAATTCGACCGGTCACAGACGATTACCCTAGTTTTGTTCATGTGTGTGTTAACGTGTTGTGTATTTATCTTTTATATTTATTACATATGTTGTTTGGCATACTGTTTTTCCATTGGGTATATGCTTTTCCGGTAACGTGATGCAGTGTTTTCGTCGTGAAAATTGCTAGCGTAAAATATTAAATATTTATTATTTTGAGCTTAAAACCTACCAAATTTATGATGTTAGTGTTAAATTAGTGGTTACTGTAAGGTTTACATGTGTGTGATTTATCAAAAAAGGACATAAACATGGATTGTTTCAATTTTTCCGTGACCGTGGAAAACCGGTTTAGCGCCATTGGGGAGCGGGAAAACAAACAACAAAGCAGCGCGGGATGTCCAAGCATATCACGGCAAGATTTTGTTTACAGTACATTAGATGATTAATTTAATCACATGTTTTTTAGGAGCTGCGCTTCATTAGGAACGAGCAAGTTAATTGCAGTTTGAATGTTAAACATATGCAACAAGAAATCATAAAAATCAATGAAAAGCTTTCTCAAGTTACATCAACCACGAAAGCCCAATCATATTTTTGAAGCCCTTTGAATATTAATCGATTGATGTCGAAGCAAAATCCAGACGGAACAACCTAATATTCCAGTGGTTCGCTGAGAACTTTGGGGAAAACGGCGCCCAAATAATTTTTGACTGTTTAAAGAACAATCTTGATTATGACCCAAGTTATGTATACATTGCTCGTGCACACAGACTTAATCGCAAAAATCCGAGGCATTTCCATCAAAGCAGGCCGATTATAGTGAATTTTTGTGATTACGACAATGTCGAGACAATCATGAACAATTTAAGAAGGCTAAGGAACACTAAATTTCCAATTGACTTCGATATTCCCCGTGAAATTCAAGAGGCTCGAGGGCGTCTGTGGCATAGATATAAATTCCGAGGTCAAAGGTCCGTATTGTGTACCCGGCGAAATTGATGCGTGACGGAAACTTAATCCAGGATGAACTGCCTGAATTGGGCAAGTATATCGGGGCCAACCGGCTGTTTAAAATGATACTAGTGGGACCGACTCACCCCGGAGTGAAGCCAATTTGCACCGACCGTCGGTCCATAACCTCTTTGCAAGTCAGCCCGTCACAATTGTATGGATGTTTCACAGCGAGACAAATATGACCGCTTACATCAATGGTTGTGACCAACAAAAGCATGATGAGACTTTGTTTTGTACTAATGAGACGATGGACGCGCAGTGCTACAAGGTGCCTGAACCAGAAGCCCCACCAAAACTCGTCAATGCTAAAATCATTACACTTCGACAACTGGAAAGCAGTCAAAAAGTTAAGTCAAGCATCAGCATTAAACAAGCAATACGCCAGTCACAATCTTCTGTACCGTAGACGTCACAAACTAGGATTAATTACACAGTGCAACCGCCGAGATTGTACGATATGAATCCACCAATTCCCCCAAAATCGCGAGAAGAAACAACATTGAAATCGGTGATATGTGATGCAAGCAACCCAAATTTGCCCACATGAGGACGTCCACGAGAAGCACGGTCGATTTCAATGGCAGAAGAGAAGTCGCAGTCTGCTAAACCCTATAATCGAGATGATTCCAAAAATAGACCGGTCATGAAAACTGCAGCTAAAAATAGCAGCACAAACCTGAAATTAGTTGATAGTGGTAATCCCGTGGAAATAAGTATTAATATTGAGTTTGAATCATATTTGTCGTAAAAATTGGTGAAAATGTTGTGACAAATTTGGAAGTGTTCCTGACTTTTGTCAATTTCCTATGAAAGTGTCCGGTTATTGTATGCATAACTATGCCACTATAACATAATGCATCTAAATATTATTTAACTAAGTCGTCCAGATGTAATTTTAAAAACACCACAAACTTATTCTTTATTACCCCCCTATCAAGGCAAGATTAGGTCAGACATGTGCATCTTAATTATTGAGCCAATCAACATAAGGCATTCTCGTAAATTTTATAGTGACCGTGTATCCCTTGGTTTCAAGGAGATCTTGAGTTGTTTCCTGCTTGAATGAACTTACTCTTCTGCCTCTCCGGTTTGCACCTTACTATTAACGTGTTAACAGCTAATTAAATTAAAATGTATTATCGTTTATTGCTGGTAAATTTGAATTGGATGTAATGAGGACAAATTGTACTTTAGTTTACATGTCAAGCGAATAATTCTGGGAAAGTGTGATGTTTTGAGCTCCTTAAAACCGTCAAATCCCCAATGTTTTGCATTGACCTTTCCATGAGGTGAAACCCACGTTAATTTCATTTGTGCATTTGCTGAGTATTTGTGCGTCACGTTTATCATATTGTTGTTTGTTGTTTGTCGTACTGTTTGACACTTAATTCCTCGGTGCACCTGAAGTTTCACTTTGTACATTTTGGACTTTCTTATTCCTATTAGTCAGGCCCCCATTTCAATAATATGTAGATTATTGTATTTACGTTAAACCTATTTATTTTATCTCGATTGCATCGAAAGTCATAGGCTTGGCGGACAACAAATCCCTTGTATAACATGTATTCTATTTACAGACAATCAAAGGTGAAAACTGTGGCAGAATGGTATCTGCAAATTGCAACAAACATGTCTCACATGCACGCACATAAGCACAGAAAATATCCATGAAGTTATCGACAATGTAAAACTGGGGTATACATTTATAGTGACAATGGAAGAAAGGTTCAAGAAGAAAGAGGCAAAAAACTGGCTAAAATGTATCAGTGCAGCATATACGACTACGGACGTAATTGCGCAATTAGCCGACCTTGGATTTAAAGCGTTTTACACTCACATACGAACGGATATGCGTGCAAAACACGGAATACTTGAAACAACGACGTGCAGTTCATGTAGTGACGTTTTCCAGCAGTGCAGTCTGTGTTCAAATATTGGAAATCGCATTTGGGGCAACCATCGTTTTAAGCAAGCACGGCCCTTGAAAGGCCCTTCGTGGAGCAATACGGATTCAAAAAAATGGTGCACTGACTCTTGGGAGTTGGCCAAGTGCTACATGCCTCCCACGGGTTACAAGGATAAGACAAGTGCCGCAACAACGGATTTCAATGGCATTATTGGTGCCATGTACAACTGTGCTTGGATGCAGAAATATTTTACAGATGATCTTAGCAAGAATACTAACATCTGCACACAGGTATTTGATAAATTATCGATCAATGTTTACTTATCAGTAATTTAAGGATTAAATGAAATTCGTATACGATGTTACAAGCTAATCTGTTTGAGACGTTTGTGAATACATTAGTTGACTTACAGGCACGAGAAGAAGTTAATCGACTATGGCACTTACATAACACACGTGTAGATAATGGTGTTATGATCAGCTTCTTCGATTGTCTTTTAAATCTCCTATATGACCATGTACACCTGAATAGCCATAAGCCGGCAGTGGATGCACGAAAATCCCTTATTCAGGTAAAGTGCACTGTGTTCAAATAATATGGATCGATCAAGAACATATCACAAGCATGCATTCGTACGGAACAAAGTCACACGTGCGTGATATTTAGGGAATATCATACTTGTTTTATAGACTCATTTTATTGCAAACAGCCTCTATAACTATTTTAATATTGTCCCCTGGAAACCGCCTTTGTTTTATTACAAACGTGGCATGCTTTTGATTATGTCGATTTTGTTTTAGCTTCAGCAAGACACACTACAATCGTCCGGAAAGACGGTAAATGAAACGTTAACAAAACATTATGAGGATCAAAAGGAAGGTGAGGATACTGTACACCTTAAAAAACATATGTAGCATTGTTAATATGTTTATGTTGCTTGTTAAATATTAGTATTTTGCATATTTTATAGTAAGTTAAATATCCAACATTACTTTACATACCCCACACCAAACTAAAACCATTAGGCATGCATTCTGTGAAGAATGATTGAAACAAAACTCTTTATGTTGTACATACATATTGTCGTATCTCAGATCGTTAACTGATCAAGCCCGATGGAGTAGTGTTTAGTATACACATTTCTGCTTGCATGCAATGAATTTCTTATCTACCTATATTGGAGTATGTAATACTAATTAAACGAAACACAACAACTACTGTTACACATGTGTATTCAAAATAGAGGTTTTAGGTTATTGCAACATGAACATAGGTTTGACTCATTTGATTTATGCTTGTAAGAACAATTAATTATACTGGATGTGATTGGAAATCTCTGTTGTGGTTGTTGATTTCAAGATTTATATGACATTCATGTAATCTACTACTTGAAACACCAAATAGTGGTTATAACCTAAATAAATAGGTTTTTTACTATGCCGAATGATTGACTCACTCAATGAACATAACAGAGAAGAACAAAAGATAACAAACAGTTTAATAAACCAAATGCATATGTTCATCGTCTTTAAAACATACAGATTTAAATAAAGTAAATTCACGTTTCTATATTAAACAAAACAGTACAAAATGAAGCTCCAAAGAAACTCGAAAACAGATACATCTTAAACTTAACAATAATTGTAAGTTACAAGCTGAATTTGTTCATGTAAACTTGTTTTCATTTACCCTGTTAAATAATTATTATACTATTGTTTACGGAAATAAATCCGTACTCAAAACAAATAAGCGAAAATAATCAAACCAGGTTTTTTCGCCGCGTTTCCTTTTTGTGGTCACATTTCATTTCTAAGTGTTTCAATTTTGGGGAAATATTTGTATGCTCGAAAGGGGGCTAAAGTACCGGATTTGCCGCCGCCTCTCCGTCCGTCCAAATTCTAATTTTGATTGAATTAAGTTTGCGTAGGTCTGAAACGAAGATCACTAATAATCGTTTCTGTCCTATTTGATGCCCGCCCGTCTTTTTGCCGTTTGACTGTTTGTTTCCTCGTTCTAGAGTTTTCCCTCCATATTTTTGGAGTGCAAATAAAGATTGATTTCAACCATCTGAACTTAATGAATGACGTTAGCAAATACTTAAACAAAATCAATTCGAATCCAATCCAAGAATTCAGTGCACAATTACGCATATCTTTTAAGAAAACAAACATCGTATGCAGGTTGTTTTTTACGTTCCAACAAAACTGTTTATACTCGTATTTGTGGTGAATGTATGCACTTATTTCCGTCCTTTACCGCAAGGTAATGGGTCATGAATTAAAAAAACAACATTTTTACCTGATCAGACAACGATTTTCATGTCTTTTTCTAAATCAAACAAAATCTGCGCATGTGCAATCTAGTTTTAGTCAATGCCTTACGAGAACCAATTACGTCGAACCTCACACCTACTCATGGAAACCTTTCCAGTTCTGTAAACTATGGGCACATAAATATAAAGAAAGAAAATAAGTTAAGCACAAACTGTGTGAATTGCATTGCGGTTGTGTTGCCGATTTCTAGTTTTGACGAAAATTTAGCAATAAGGCCAGTTAACTTGTGACCGGTTTGATCTGCCTTCGCTTAATGTGGTTCACCATTTTACTAATGCGACTTGGGCCAACCGAATCGCGATAAAACTACTTTACAAAGTTTAGGTTGCGCAAACCTAATCATAAAAAATAAAACACAATGGAATGCAAAAATCCCTACTCCTACAAGAGGCTAAATTCTCATTTCATATAGACCTTCAGTGCGGCACCCAATAACTAGACCGCCCTTATTTTGTCGGTCACCTGAACGTCCGCCAAAACACATCTGCAAATATTCTGAAAGTTTGCAAATATGCTTAAACGGCATTTAAGCCAAACTAGGAACATCCGATTATTATATAACTAAAATCAAATATTATTTTACGATAATTTAATGATGACAATACTTATGGTAATAACTAATATGGGTGATATGTCCAAGATTACGTGCGAGCAAGTGTGTGTGCGTTACTATAGTGTGTTCGCTCGATAATTGTTTAAAAAAGTTAAATATTCGTTACAGTAGAGTTTGCTGAATCCTTACATCTTCAAAATTGAAATTTAAGCATTGTTGTGTCTTGTTTTCAATTAAATAAACGATTTCATTAAATAAACAAGCATCGTTGAGTAATGTATGCCGTTATAATCTATATAGCATGGTTTATTAACCCTTCCCAACAAAAAACCCATGAAATCACAACAACAATTTAACATGTAATGTAACAAATTTTAAATTACGAATGTTTATTCTAAATTCCATATTTGACTGCATATATAGTTGCTTACAGCTACATTTATTATTTTAGTGTTTCGCGGAGATTTAATACGGCTGTATACAACGACTAGAAATACTGTGTCTGTTTCACCACTACGTCAGGGTCAGGACAAACCTATCTGGGATATCTTTGTGTCACCGAAATTGAGCCACCTTACAATTGAGAAAGACGGAACTCGAAAGAAAACGGGAAACACGATAGAACAATACAGTTTTATATTTTTAAAGATGAAAAACTCAGTAGGCGTGTGTTTGTTCAAGGAGAGCCCGGTATGGGCAAATCTACATTCCTTACAAAACTTGCGCTTGACTGGTGTAATGCAGTGTCTGTGCACAATCCTGATCAAAAGGCTACATTTAGTGATGTTGATACATTGAAGAAGTTTCAGTTTCTCTTTGACATACCACTTCGCATTGCAATGGGCCAACGCGAAGTGATAGAGATGATCAAATCACACATTATCAACAGGATTAACACTGGTGATACACGCAAAGTTATGTCTAAACTTTTACACCAAATCCTGGAACGAGAGACATGCATCGTAACCTTGGATGGACTGAACGAATGGGCGGACGTTTTGCATAAATACGTCTTACCTCTTATGGCAAATTGTCACTTAAACAGCATAGTTTTAATTACATCTCGACCATGGAAACTGGCGGATGAGCGAATCAGGGATTCTGAGATCGACAGACTATTGGAACTAGAAGGGATAACTGATCCAGAAAAGCTAACAAAGAAAATGATACTCAGTCTTCCCTCTGCCCAAGACAAAACACCGGCTGAATTTATAGAATACGTTCATTTAAATCAATTGAAACATTTTCTTACAGACAATATTATTAGGTCTGTGGATGAACAATAAGAACTTAAAAGGAAATTTTGCGAACTTAATGGTTTTCTACTGGACCTACTTTTCAAGAAAGAAAATGCGAAAGAAGGTTATTTTAAAATAGGCACTTCTTTTAAGTGTTTTTCGAATACTAGCTATATTGAACCACAGAATGAGATTTTAAATGCGCTTGCTAAGGCTGCATTTTATTTCACTTTTTCATCAAAGAAATCATTAGTGTTTTCAAAAGCAGAATTACGGAATTATATCTCAGAAGAACAATTAAATTTCTGCCTCGACGCTGGCCTGTTTACGGTCGTACATAACTCGACATTATTTTTCCCTACTTCATCAATGTGTTTTCTACACGAGACGATACAAGAATTCTTAGCTGCATATCATATTGCAAATTCGAAGACGGATGAAATTGAAAGTTTACTGATCGAAAATAAAAACAATGTGTTAGAAATTAGCAAGATAATAATTTATATGTTTGGGCTTGATTGTGGCATTGCTAATGAACTGATAAACCGTTTAACTGATTGCGACTTTGTAAACGACATAATCCGTGCACTTAAAAGGTATATAAGGCATTTTAATATTGAGATATTGTCAGCATTTAATACAGATTATAAAGCATAAGCAAAAATTCCAAAATATAAATCCGATGAGATGGACTACGATAAGCATATCTTAGCTTTATCATTCTTATTCCAGGGCATGATGATTGCTGGTTTCAATGAGGCTATAGCCAGCGGTCAGAAGGATATTTGTTTGAAGTGCAGGGACTTTATTAATGAATATCTTAACGAGTCTGAATTAAAAGCATTACGTGCACTGTTAATGCTAAACAAATCCAATGCCAGGACACTTATTTTAGAAAGTAATGTACTGCAAATAAGCGAACTACTGACCGTCCTTCAACAGTCAAGGGATTGTCTCGAACGTGTATTGGCCGGAGTGCCTCCGGAAATATACAATGCATTTTATAATTTAAAGCTGAAAGAGCTGCATTTTATCGGAAAACTGAACGTATCAGCAATAGCTGTTGTGCTTAGATCCCTGTCTAAATTAAAGTATTTGTACATAGAAGATTCAACTTGTAACGCAGAAATCCATATCCCCGTCACATTAAAATATTTAGAGTTAAAGAAAATTACAGGTACTGCCGGGTTTCTGAAAAGGTTACTAGTGCAATTATCTTTATTAAAACACGCTATCTATTTAGAAATATGTGACGTGAATGTAACCGATTGCAGTACATTGATTTTACAATCAGACCCATTGCCAATTAAAATGTCAAATATCCACATATACGTTAAACAGGGGAGTAGTGCCCTGTATAAATTGCTGCAATGTACACCTATCGTGAGAATGTGTCTCTTCTGACGGCTGGTGATGCTGAATTGGCATCACATATTTTACCCACACTCAGTAAATTGGAAACGCTTTATTTAATGGGAAAATATACGGGTCTTTTTGCTATCCAGCTGTCAGAATCGGTACAATTCATCGATCTTCTGTCAGTCGAATGCTCCACTGAGTGGCTATGCAGCTTGTTGATACATTTTTCTGCATCAGGTAATCCTATCAAATGTTACATATTAAGCATTGTACAGACATCAATTGAAGAACCATGTAACGCTGTTCCGAATATGCATGCATCTGTCTTGCGGTCTAAACTACTGGCATGTGACATGTCATATATTGAGATATGTGTAATTTACGGCAACAAGGAACTGTTTGAAACATTTCGAGACACAAGTATAGGGATCCTCGATCTGCAAACTGCTGATTGCATTTAACAAGCATCAGACATTCTTCCCACTCTCAGTAAATTAGAAAAGCTTTTTTTGCGGGGATCTTATACAGGCCATTTTGCCATCCAGCTGCCTGTATCGTTAATCTGTATCAGTCTTCAGAGAGGTGAATGCTCCACTGAGTGGCTGTGCAGCTTGTTGATCAAGCTCTATGAATTTGGTCATCATGTAAAGTGCGAGCTGTGGTACTTTGTAGTGCAATCACGTGGAGAAAATTACGGTTCCGATGCATATACATGTATACATGGATGTCACGTGCGATCTAAACTAATTTCATGTGACATGTCAAATATTGAGATATTAGTAAAAAAAATGGCAGCAAGGAACTGTTTGAAATATTTCGTGACACAAGTATAGGGATCCTGGATCTGCAAACTGCTGATTGCATTTTACAAGCATCAGACATTCTTTCCACTCTCGGTAAATTAGAAAAGCTTTTTTTGCAGGGATCTTATACAGGCCATTTTTTTCATCCAGCTGCCTGTATCGTTAATCTGTATCAGTCTTCAGACAAGCGAATGCTCCTCTGAGTGGCTGTGCAGCATGTTAATCAAGCTCTGTGAATTAGGTCATCATGTAAAGTGCGAGCTGTGGTACTTTGTAGTGCAATCACGTGGAGAAGATTGTGGTTCCTATGCCTATGGTTGTGCAGCTTGTTGATCAATCTTTGTGCATTAGGTCATCGTGTCAAGTGTGAGCTGGTAAACTTTGTAGTGCAATCACGTAGAGGTATTTGTGGCGCCGATTCCAATATACACGGATCTCACGTGCGATCTAAACTATTGTCATTTGTCATGTCTAATATTGTGTTATTAGTTATTAATGGCAGCAAAGAACTGTTTGAAATATTTCGTGACACAGGTATAGGGATCCTGGATCTGCGAACTGCTGATTGCATTTTACAAGCATCCGACATTGTTCCCACTCCTGATAAATTAGAAAAGCGTTACTAACGGGGAGCTTATACATATTTTGCCATCCAGCTGCCTACATCGTTACACTGTTTCAGTCTTGAGACAGGCGAATGCTCTTCTGATTGGCTGTGCAGCATGTTGATCAATCTTTCTGCATTAGATCATCCAGTAGAGTGTAAGCTGTGGGATTTTGTAGTGCACTCAAGTGAAGAAAGTCGCGGCACTGATTCAAAAAAACATGTATCCAACTTTCGGTCTAAATAATTGTCATGTGACATGTATAAAATCGCGATTTTAGTCGAAGATGGCAGCAAGGAACTGTTTGGAATATTGCGTTACACAAATATAAGGATCCTGGTCCTGCAAACGGGGGATTATGTTTCTCTTGCATCAGGAATATGCCACAAACTCATTAAATAAGTGAGTTTTATCTATTATTGGGAACTTTTGTACTTTCGTACTTTTTGCATAAAACGTTTCTATAATTAATAACATTTTAGCGAAGATAGTCAGCAATAACGCTACTGATTTCGACCTCGTTTAATAGATGTGCCAAATACGGATAATCGGTACTCTCGGGTTGCGCAAAAATCCATAATGCGCGGAAAGTCACCTACGCATAATAACAAGGAGTATTTAAAGTAACCGCGCGCTTTTGAGTACAACCAAATGTTATTTTCTTGTATAAATATGTAAACAAATTAATGGTTGACATTTGTATGTATATATTAATGTCAACCATTAATTAATTTATTTATTTATATATACAATTATTTGCACTATTTTTTTGGACCCGCTATATCCCTACTATTCCTTACATGAATCCAAACAGAGCTTATTTACATGCTCCTTGAAAATAAATAAGAAATTAATCTGACAATAACAGCATTTACACTGATCGTGTCCATGTGGCTATAGTGGCACACCTGACAATATAAAGAAGTGAAACTCCAGCTGCTGGAGCAGTATTGAATTTTCATTAAAAACAATTAGTTGGTCCTTTATTTAAGGCAAGTGACCGATTGCCCAAACTGTACAAAACAGCACAATACAGCACAATACAAACCAACATAAACACAAAATGTCACTCGGGCCTATCCGGCTATAATGGCACACCTGACAAGTAATGTCATTCAGGCCCATCTGACTATAATGTCCCACCTGACAAGTAATGTCGTACGGATCCATCTGGCTATAATGTCACACCTGACATGTAATGTCATTCATGCCCATTTTGCTATAATGGCACACCTGATATGTAATGTCATTCAGGCCTATCTGACTATAATGTCACACCTGACAAGTAATGTCATTCGGGTCCATGTTGCTATAGTGGCACACCTGACGAGTAATGTCATTCGGACCCATCTGGCTATAATGGCACACCTGACAAGTAATGTCATTCAGGCCATCTGGCTATAATTGCGCACCTGACATTATAATGTCATTCGGGTCCATCTGGCTATAATGGCACACCTGACAAGTAATGTCATTCGGGCCCATCCGGCTATATCGGCACACCTGACAAGTGAAGTCATTAGGGCCATTACTGATCCGATGTGCCATTATAGACAGCTGCTTCACCGGGGCCATATATTCTCTTATTTATGTTTGTCAAAAATTATAGTTGCGACAAAACTGTTTACTTCTAAAACAAAGACGCATAATCATATTAAAGGGACTGTCAACCACGAATGACGAAAAAAAGAAAACTTCTAAAATACCGTATTTTTTACAATTATTATTTTATATTGATTACAATTTCACGACTGGTATATTACATAAATTGAAAAAAGTGAATATTTTAAGTATATTCGGTAATAAAATTTCGCGATGTGAAATCGAAAGTACATCGCGAAAATAGGTGACATAACGATAAACACACTATAAATAACGCAAGTAAATTGATCATTTTATATATATAATATATACAATTCACTACGCATGCACAATTTGCATTCCTGGGTTACCACGTGACGATGATGATCAATCTACTGGCGTTATATATAGTTATAACAGGTAGTTACCTGGTAGACATACCCAGTAAAATTTATTAGCGAATATACTGAAAATATGAAAGCTTAACAACTTTTTGCAAGTAATGTAATATACCAGTCGTGATAGTTTAATCAATATAAACTAATAATTGTAAAAAAAACGGTATTTTACAACTTTTCTTTCATCGTCGTCGTGGTTT
This sequence comes from Dreissena polymorpha, assembly GCF_020536995.1. Taxonomy (NCBI): domain Eukaryota; kingdom Metazoa; phylum Mollusca; class Bivalvia; order Myida; family Dreissenidae; genus Dreissena; species Dreissena polymorpha. The sequence goes on from NC_068364.1 coordinate 66,391,702, forward strand.
ACAGTCCCTTTAACTTTATTAAAGCGTATTATTAATCAGTTAATAATTGTTAAGTTTTTAAATAAAAAACGTTTTTTCTATATACGAAAATATTTATTATCACATGCATTTTTGTTTACGCCATGTTATTTTGTATTATAATAGTAAATCTTGCTCAAAAACTGTGTATTTCTCGCACTCATGATTTAAAATCTAAACCTCCGGCCGTAGTTAATTCGACAACAAATTATGATAAACAAGAAACCGGTATGATTTATATTCTTACAAGGCTTTATACTCATTTTCACTAAACTAATACAGTCCTTAAGACAAACTGTGTAAGTTTAAAAAAAAATGCTTAAGTGATTAATTGATTCTTTTATCAATGCATATAACGGAAACAATAATACGAATTTTCATAATTTTTAGTATTTTTTTCTATTTAGATATTGATGTTAGTGGCATGATAGAAACACAATACGTTTTAGTAGTGGTTTCGTATTTCAGATTTATTCATTTTGTGTTGTGTGCAATGTTTATGCCAGAAATTAACCAGGTATATAAAGATTCTACTTTTGTTTACATGTATATCGACGCGAAAAACGGATCATGCTTTTGTATTACGGTTTCCAAACTTTTGATTTCAATCGATCATTTTTAAATTATACTTATAAACTTTGGCTACTCAAAACGACATTTCTTTATTGCCTGGAATAATTAAGGTGCGATTTGGTGAATCGTTGTGTTGATAACATCTGAGTTTTTAAGGCAAACCAACGTTTGTGTCAAACCTGACAAGTTTAATCTTTAAATTCCGTATATGAATAAAACATTGTACGAACTATTCTCAATTTACTATTAAAATCACTAATTTAAATGGGCCAGTGACAGTGAACTTAATGTATAGCATAAGTTTATAACAACGTCATGTAAGCTATTGTGCGATCGGTGTTTATTTTCCCATGTATGGTTTATTTAGGTTTTTGTTAAAAGTGTATGTTAATTAAGTATATGTAGTTATTATATCGTCCTGTAAGTCCGATATGATGTTTCATGGGTTTGTCTATTAAGAGTCATTTTTGTTTACTCTTGTCAGCCATGGCTTGAAATGCTTACATGCAATTATACGAATGGTTAAAGGACAAAAATTGTTAAGTATTGAGTTTTCTTCATGTTTTCGTACTTCATTGCATTATAAAACTATGACAGGTATTTTCCAAAGTATTAATAATATATATATATATATATATATATATATATATATATATATATATATATATATATATATATATATATATATATATATATATATATATATATATATATATATATATATAAATATATATATGTGTGTGTGTATTTTGTTATTTATTATGAGATCAAATAGTCCAAAATTAGCGAGGGGTCTTTTTATGTAGAATTTTAAAATACAATGTTTACGCTTATGTTGGTGTTGTATCATGAAACAATTTTGAGGTAACATGTTTAAATTTGTAACATTACTGAATACGCGTGTATTCGCTCATAACATGTTGGCCTATCCATGTGCAATTACGCATGTGTGTGAATAATGTTTAAAGTATTCTTCGGTGAATAATTTTAAGCATACTGTTAATGATTGATTCATTTACAAAAAAACAATTGTAGAAATAATGTTTTGCATGCAGAATACATGTTTTATTTACAATCCTTTATTGAATGTGTCCAGCAAAAACTGATTATCATAGAATGTGTACAAGAACTTGTATTGAATTACGATAGAGGTGAAATGAATGCACGTATATAACAATTGTTGCTGTTTTATTGATATCAATAACATATACCATTTGGAATTTCTCTTTGATTTGTATTGCACCGTTAAAGCTATATTGCGTTAATGTGTTATGTCGATGAACATACTTCTGGAGATGAGCGTTTCTATGATGAATAGAGTTAACGGTATGTTTTACTCATCCAAATATAGAAAATGTAGAATAGATAGCAAACATGTAATTTGATTATAGACTTATTTTAAACACGAAAATACTTAAGTTAACTTCTCCAGAATATGTCTAAAATATTGTTGTAAAAATTCCTAAATAATTGTGAATTTATGTATTGATTAGTTTTTGATAACCACCGTGTTTTTGTTTTAAAAATGCTATTATTATTGAATGCAAGTATGCAGTGTGAAAAGAATACACACCATGGTAATAATGCGTAAGATATTGACGGACTTTGTTCTCATAAAATTCACAAATATCGTTCATTTCAATTCGGCTAGCGTAAAACATGCTTTGCACATGCGTTTTAAAGTTATGATGTACGGGATGCATATTTCAATTCCGTGAATTAATACAGCATCGCAGAAATGCCCACTTAGTTTGTAATATACTAGTACGTACTGTATAATATATAATTATATAACAGTGTATTTGTTCTATACGTGGAATAAATATGTTTTATGTTAAAACGTATTCTTTAATTTGTCTATGCTACAGTAGGTGACATTGACTTTTACAAACATGCGCAGGGCAGGGGAGTTACCAATACAACTGTGTAGATATGGGCCGTGCTTTGTGAAAATGGGGTTAAATGCATGTGCGTTAAGTGTCGTCTCAGATTAGCATGTGCAGTCCGCACCGGCTAATCAGGGACGACACATCCGCCTAAACTAGATTTTTGCTAAATAGAGACTTTCTTTAAACAAAAAATATCATAAAAGCGGAAAGTGTCGTCTCTGATTAGCAAGTACGGACTGTACAGGCTAATATGGGACGATACTTTGCGCACATGCATTAAACCTCTTTTTCACAGAACACGGCCCATATGTTTCAATACCAATAATTATGTTAGGCTTGTATTTTCGCCGTTTTAACAGTAGTTGAGTCATAACAACGCGTTCATTTAATATCTCATAAGTCATTGATAGACGTAGATGATAAGTCATTGATAGACGTAGATGATCTTAGTAGTTGACTGGTGGTAATTGCATATATTTATGCCATTTACAGACTGATGTCATACTACAATGAAACATAGACGTATTCAATGATTTATTCTTAAATCCTAAGATATCGGCACAAACTCCAAGAAAAACTGTCTTTTATGCACTAAGTATTTTTGCTAATGTATTTCAATATTTTTAACGGTGTGTTTACATTCTGTCCAGCTCGTGTGTAATCCCATGTGAACCCCGTTAATCCTGCACCCTGGTTAAACATATCGGATTTAGAGACGTGATATATAAGGCGTAACATAACGGGTCTAACGGGTGTTATTTAGTGTTGACGGTACGCTTGGCAAGATGTGTAAAGTTACGGGTCTTCGGACGTTTAAAGAAATGGGTCTAATATGTATATGCTGTGTACCATATGATCATACAGGGTCTGATATTGTGTAACGTTACCAGTCTGTGCATGACGTATGCATACATATGAGTCGTGTTCTGAGAAAACTGGGCATAATGCAGTCCGCACAGGCAAATCAGGGACGACACTTTCCGCCTAAATTTGATTTTTGCTAAAAAGAGACTTCATTTAAACGGAAAATGTCATAAAAGCGAAAAGTGCCGTCCCATATTAGCCTGTGCGGATTGCACAGTCTTATCTGGGACGACACTTTACGTACATGCATTAAGCCCAGTTTTCTCAGAACACGCCACATATATACATGTATTCAATCCCATTAACCAAACAGTGATAGATTTACCGGTACATCTTTAATAAATAGATGTTCATCTTAGTTTATTTATTATTAATTTATCGCAGTTTTGAATCTTTAGAAAACAAAATGAAATGGCTAATATATTCCTTGTAAGAAAATATGGACATAAAACAATGTACATATTTATCAATTTATCTAAGTCTCACAAATGACCTACACACACGTAAAATACATTGTTATTTTGTGAAACGTGTAAGACACCTGCAACTTAAAAATACATGTATACTTCACAGCACACTGTTTGATGCCCAAACAATAGATACACTCCTCAGTACAATTATCTATTGCACATGCGCAAACAATAGATTATTAAATCCGTGTGCCCTAATTAAAATCCGTAATTTCACATTCATTAGCGCGAGGAATAAATGAGAAATCTTGCAATTACACCGTCCGTAAGATGAGACTTTCCTTAGAAAGTTCACAAGTGTGAGTTCATCTTCATGAAGCAACAATGGTCGTTTTAACAGAGATCCTCGCTCTAAGAAAGACAACTTAGGATGTGCTTTAAACACTTGCTGCCACGGTGTTACTTCCCTTAAATGATGATGTATACATTTCACGAAATACATAGAGGATAATTGTTGGGCTTGGTGAAATATCGATTTTAATTCACGAGTGATCATTGAAAATGATATTTTCACGAGTGGCACAGCCACGAGTGAAAATATATTTGTCTATGATCACGACCATATCCAACAAATGTTCTTTTTATTGTACTGTATGCTTACAAATGATTATTTTTGTATTTTTGTCATTCCGGACAATAGATACACTCCTCAGTACACTCCGTTATTCCCCGTTGGGCGCCCCCATGTATTTTAAAAGGATGCTCTTCAGTATGTTTTTATAAACATCTATGCAGAGTAGTCCCCCTTTGTAAAATGTGCCTTTAATTAGGGGTCACAATTGGGGAACATAAGATATCTAAAAATAGTTCCTGTAAAACAATGAAAATTATCGATAATTTTCACTGTTATTTTTTTACTGTTTGAAACAGTGAAATATCAGTTTTAATTCACTGATATTTCTCTATAAACCATCGGAAAGCATTAAATAAAATATTATTGTCAACACATAAAGTACGACAAACGCATTTATAAAACGTATATTATTAAACACTTAAGCATGTTCATAATAAATTAGTTATTTATGCTCAAGCACTACAATGAGTATCATTTATGAGAATGCGCCGTTTTAAATGACACGGTTTGTTTAACGTCGTTTACATCGTAACATTTCGTGGCATTACTTTTGACGGGCATCTGAAGGCCGTCGATAGAGTTCGTGCTCTCCTCGGTTGTTTTTAACATTTTGTGTTCGTGATCATGGTCATGGTGATGCTTGTGTTTATGATGAAAAGCTGCTTGCAAAGAAAAGCGTCTGTGTGTTTGTTTCCGGTCTGAAATATGTGGGTTATCTCGCCTCAAATTTCGCGTTTTGTAGACTTGTAACTGAGTTTAAAGACGCTTCAACTTGACCTGGAATGCAAACATACATTTTGTCGAAAACAAACAATTGAATAAGTCACCATGATGTCAATGTGTTTGTTACATTAGTTAAACCAATTTAGCTCTAATACTTTAAAGTATTAAGAAATATATTGTTTAACTTTAAATCATGAGAAAAAATACATAAAGTAATAAGATAATATGATAAACTCGCAAATTTATAATCGACATACAAATAAACAAGGACAGTTAAAACGTGTATAATGTTCAAAATGATTACCCTTATATCTTCCGGATCCATATATAGTAAACTGACGTCACCAAAGTCGACGTCGCCATTAGAAGAGATGCCAACGCTTAATTTCATAGCTTCCGGTGCCATATTATCGGGGACGTCTGATGTTGAGTAAGCTCGGTCCCGAATGTTTCTGTCGTCCAGAGGCCTATGGGCGTACCAAAGCTGTGAATTAAAACAAAAGATACAATCATCACTGGTTTTATTGTACGTGTGACGTTTATTTTAAGACTGATTCATTAACATTAGTCTGTCTTATGATGAAGGACTTGGTAATTGAGCATCGTAACACCTATGCCATACTTGGCATGATAAATTTTGTGAACATTTATATTTAATGTGATTCCTTACAAGTTGTATTTTCAATTATAAAGTCATTATAGTGGTGATAAAAAGTCTTATGTCTTAATTTACATGCACATTGTTATTTTTTAACGCCGCTGATATAGTGTTAAAACAAATGTTCTGATCGAGGTTCATGAAGAATTTAAAAAGAAAGTCTTCTAGAGTATTAACATGCTTTTTATATTGTTGAAATAATTACCTTTTTTGAGCTACCATACCCCAGTTTTAATTTCAGCCGAGATTTCATTTAAACAAATGTTCTGTTTAAGTTTCATGACGATTGTCTAATATAGCGTCAACAAGTTTTCACTATAGCCAAATGCGGAAACTGCCAAGCCCCCTAGCGGCAATGTTTTTCAAGGAACAGTAGCCATTCGCAAACTTATCCAAGATATCATTAGAACAAAATCCTTCCTCCTACCTTCGAGCTTCGGAAATCACCTACGGGTCGATAGCACAAATCATGTTTTGTTTTATGACAATCAAATGATGTTCTATTTAGACAATAGCAAACGACAGGCCTGGGCCGGACGTCTATAATCGGCCCGCTGCCGACATAACGGCCCGAGGGCCATTATGCGGATAGGGCCGCTTTTAGACGTTCGGCCCAGCTCTGCCGTGTGCTATCGTTTATATTACATATTATATAATTTCGTTTAATCGCTAATATTTATTACAGAACCAGCTTTCCGTACTTTTATTCTCATTCAATTGATTACGCAATTTTTGACGTATACTGGGGATACCGCTATTCGGTGTATTAAGCCTTTTTCTTCAAATGATTTTTTTATCGAAATGAATCAAAGGCAACACATCGATTCGTTGCTATTTTATCCATTTTGTTAAGAAATTAAGATCCATTATGATATGATGGGACATTTTATCTCGATATCGGCTGTGTTCTGCTTACGGTCGGACGCTATTTATTTGTTATGAAGAGTACTGCGTATCGGTGTATTAACGATTAGCCGCTTTGTAGATTACTAGCATAAAGCTCGAACCTGTCATTGGTGAACTATATAAGAGTAATTGTTAGTTAAATAAAATACATAACATTTTACCTTTTATTTCAGTAGTATGCATATTTTTATGTTTAAAATATATATAGAATAAGTGCAATTTATAAAAACATAAAAAATAAACTAAATATTATTACATATTTAAAAAACAACAATAACTTAGCAATAGCTTTGAACTTTCTAGTCCTCTTGTGTCAATATAGTTTTAACAATTTCACATCGACTTCTTTTCAGATCAAATTTGACGATAGTGGGCAACTAAACATATAAAATACATTAATTGGAAACACTCATGAAAGATATATGAGATTTTTTTTATGTTTCAATTGAATGGTATGAAGTTTGAGCAAATAATAGTTATCGTAGGAGCATGCCCATATATGTTAAAATACAGCACCGTCTAACACGCGCATCACCGAGTGACTTCATTTAACTATGACATGTTTCAATTAGGTAAAATAGCGATCGAAAAACGTGAAATACTTTCTCAATCCTTAACAAACTTATGCAACTGTCTACGATTTTGACACTGGCATCGAATTTTGTCATAAACGAGAACATACTCACCCGTAGACAGGCCATTTAAAGGTTATTTTATGTTTAAAATTAAGTGGGAAAAGATCTTGTGATCATTCGGCACCGGAACTAAACAGTTTTGGGACATATATTCGGCATGTTTTGGATTACAACGATACGTCGTACCCACCGATACGCAGTACTCGTGGTATATTTCGCGTGACGTAATTTCTCTGACGAAAAGCACCAGTTTTAGCTAGATTCTCTGGATTTTAGGGACAATTCGGACGCGGAGGGCTTTTATTTAACAGTTAAATAATTTGTTGAGCATCGAACGAACCAAAACGTATTTCGGATCGTGTGTTTGTCATCATAAGTTGAAGCTTCGATTGGAATAACATTATTTAAATTGCTTCGATCATTCATACGATTTCGTAAGTCGATTTACGGGGTGGGATTTAGCATTCGATACAATCGTTTACAAAAGTGTGATTTACAACTAATATTAGATAATTTTTTTATTAAACGGATGGAATAACAGAAAACGTAATTACACTTTTATTTCTTTTATTATTAAAAGCACCGGACTTAAGTTGTCACCAAGTTAAGTGTTTCTTTTATATAAATGTTGCTGTTTGACAAATCATGTTAAAGTTCAAATAGAAGCATCAATCTAATATAATGTACGGAAGAGTTTCAGTTTCAATCGATATTTGTATTATCCAAATTGGGTGCTACGTGTCATTATAATTTTGTTTGATTCTTTCGTTGAGTTGTGGCTTAATTTCATTGATCTACGTTGGCTTAGACTTAATACGCCATTTTGCTCAGTTGAAGCCGCGTGATCCGATTCTTTCTGATATGAAAAATCGGCCCGGATGAGCGGGACGATATAATTTATATTGGCCTGCTAGATACGATTAACGGCCCGCTCGCGACGACATTTTGTTACTTTTAATAGTAAAGATATGTAATATTATCTTAAATGCCAACCTATCCCCAATGTTCTTTTAAGACACGCCCTCCCGTCGAGTGTTTTATGATACACATTTATGTGATTCGTTTCAAATTGCAACTCATCTTCTCAACAAAGCTTACCTTTGGTCCGAACACCAGCACGAGTGTGGTACTGACCGTCACCTGACACCGTAAAAAGTACATCAAAAACAAGTAGTCCGGATGACACGTTAACCAGTGTATAATTTTTTTTTATATGCCTGATAAAAAAAACAGAAAATTAATGTCATTTAAATGTTGGTATGTTTTACATTTCAATTTGCAGTTGTTATAACATTCGTACAATTGCCAAAAATGGCTGATTTTGAAGGGGAAAATGAAAACATATTTATTATTGATACGATTGGCTACGAACTATTGTATCTACATGAAAATATTTGGTTTAATGAACAGAGCTTGAAATTAGGTATCGAGACGATAGATGACAAGTATGTATGTTTTCTATACCTTTTATCATACGTAAACACTAAACGTAACGATGCCACTCACTGGCAAACTTCCATTACAACATAAAACTCCTTTCAAGCGAACCCCTACGAACACCAAAACAACCTATAAAGCGTTGTTTTAGATCCCTCGTTAGATCATGCACGGTGTATCAGGCGTCCCTCATTCACTCAACGCCAAACATAAAAAGCCTTTCAAGCATAGTCAAGTAACTCATCGTTTAATATCAAACAAACATCTCTATATTTTAACTCCGATGGGTTTTTTAACATGCTAAAAAAAAGCTGCCATCGTCTTGAAAACCTGGAGTATGATATAACGCGTTAAATGCTCGCGATGTCGCCATTAAACTTCTTAAAAATGCAGGCCAACCAACTTAACCAAATAAAATCCCATACAAGAAATCTTTTCAACTTAAATAACAACATGACACGCCGAACGTGGCTCGTAAACTTCTACATAATGAATCTGCCTTGAGAAGCAAGTCGATGAATCGCATAAACATGTCTATAAACGCTGCTTTGGAAAACAAATCATATCTCATTATGCAATGTCATTATCCAACCAACTCTTTTTAATATGAAATTCATATACAAGAATTCCATTTCAACTGAGCGTGCAACACACAACACATTTCAATTCTGGTTCGGTTAATACGTACAAGAATTAACGCCTATCAATCTTAGCTCAGTTAGTACCGTAAAACATAAAACGCATATTAATCCTGGTTCATTTAACTTTTCTTTTTTCGTCAATCGCGGTTGACGGTTCCTTTAATACCGGACAACATACAAACGCATTTCAAGCGTGGCCCAGCATGGTACACAACAAATGGTGCATGCTAACCGTACCACATAAAACGCTCACACAAGCTTTGTTTTGCTACTCACCGTAAAACATAAAACGCCAAGGATACTGTACACTCGAGGATGATGGTGAGCGAGATGTAGAAGCCCTCACGGACACGGACCACCGCTGACGCCGCCCTTACTTTGTAGCACAGGAACATGCACACAACAAGAACAAGATTTCAGCTGGAAATAAATGGTGGAAAACATAAAAACAAAGTAGATACTAATGTTGCGGTGAACAGCATTAACACAGTTTTCGTAACGATTTGTCTTTCGCAGAATTACCACAGTGTCCATGTCGGTTTTTGTGTTGTGTATCATTATCAACGAGTCCATAACGCAGATTATTCAGCATTACAAGATTGTCCATAATCATGTTATGTTACTCAGCATCCATGTCGGTGTTGTATTGTTCAACATTTAGAGAAGCGATCATGTCGATGTAATTTTGTGAACTTTTAACGTACAGACCATTCCTCTGGTGCGTTGTTATCAGATTGACGATGTTGAGTCGAACAACGTTATCAGAGTGACGATGTTGAGTCGAACAACGTTATCAGAGTGACGATGTTAACTTGTACAACATTTGCCGAGTGACGATGTTGAGTTGTACAACATTAGCATAGAGTCCAAGCCTAATAATGTGTTATGCAACATTCTCACATGCTCATGTTCATTCTATCAAAATGCGTCATGTGGTAAGCAACCATTCTCGCAGTGTACATTATAATATCAACTCGTGTGGTATCTTTCACAACATTAACATACAGTCCATGTCGGTGTTGTGCTTTGCAGCGTCAAACAGTGATTATGTTGGTGTTATGTTGTACAAATTAACATAGAGTCTATGACTCTGTTGTTTCGTGCAATATTATCAGATTGTCGATGTTGCGTTTCACAACATACCGGTAAGCATAGAGCCAAAGCCTATGGATGAGCTTAACGACATTCTCTTCTTTCCATTCCATATCGGTAGTATATTGTACAACATTATCATCGGGGCCATGCCGGTGATGTGTTGAACAACATATAAATGGAGTCGATACCGATGTAGTGTTTAACATAAGCATAAGGTCCATGTCGGTGTGCAACATAATCAAGTATTGCAAGTCGGAATTACGTTGTGCATATCGAAACAGTCCATAACGTTACGATGTGCAACATAATCACGGTATTGATTATTCAACCACTAATTTTAAAGCCAAACATAAATGGCCAAATAGACAATCGAATTGCTAGCATTGCAAATCAACACTGGTCAATAACATGAGCATTAAACTTAAACAATGAGTGTCGTTCTTCAAAAGAACCGCCTGACCGCTAACAAAGAGGTCGTGTTCGAAAAGGGCTTTTTGGACCTTATCGCCAAACAAGATAGAGAAGGTACAGGATGTATCGAAACTACGGACTGTGGTCCAGGCGATAATCAATCATTTAATATGCCATACATTATTATAAGTTATATACTTATGCGAACATTCCCGTTATTTTGTGAATCTTATGGAATTAATAATTGTTGTCCAATATCCCTCGGCAACTTATCATGGTCTTTCATTCGTTGGCACTTTGTCATGATTGTGTATGGTCTTATTTGTTCTGTGTGTTCGTTTATAAATAAAGCATGGTCTTGAGTGATCTTTTTTAAACATATCCATGTTCTGGCTATCCTTTGCAATTCGTGTTCTTCTTTGATCCTTTTTGTTACTGGCCCCTACGTCTTACCCGTAAAAAGAATCTAAACGTCCCGTTTCACACAAAAAGTTCATTTTAGGGTGCCCGCTGCTTGCACGCGACATTCCAATCAATAGTATTCAGGTTTTTTTTTTTATCAAATAATACATTATGGAGTTCAAGATCGGACAAGATTTGGTTCTAATTAAATACGATCTAAAGTAAGGGCACTACGTAAAGTTTAAACCACACATGAGTCACCGTAAACCTTAAGGGGAGGTAACCACTTCGTAAAGTAAAGGTCACAATATATTAAATATTTTCCTTATAATATTCAATTTCAAAGCGACAACTTCAAGCAAAAATAAATGCAACATTTTGGACTTATAGACCCCCATAAAAATACATTTTCTGTAAAAGCATTCTTAGCTGAATATATTTAACAATAAAACGGACATGTCATGTAATTTGCAAGAAAGAACTTAACAATGTTTGTACACTTTCTTCATTTTCCAGTGGAATGTTACCCGTTTAAGCGCGATGTTGTACTATATCCTCTTATTAAACCTGATTTAGTGAAAAAATCTACGCTTTCCAAATCAATATCTTAAAAATATAAAACCAGAACAACTGTCAAAAATGTAAAACTTGCCTTCGAATTAAATATGTTGATTTACTTAGAGTGTGCAGATACCTATCTCGAATATTTAGTATAATGTAACCTTACTGTCGTGCGCAGTGACGCGAACAAGTAGTTCGATACATCATGCCCACCAATGCAAACACGAGTGTGTATGTAAACGGAATGTAGAAGATATTAACCTGTTCCCACCAAATTGTGGATTGCTATAATAAAACATTATGTTAATTGTACTCAATAGGCGTAACAGCTGTGCGAGGTCGGAGTCAACGATCTCCGTGGAGTAGGCAACCACCTGGACCTGTCTATCCGTTATCTGAGCTGATCTGTTAGGTCTAAGTCTATCATCGAGCCGCCAAAATGTACTTGTGACACGATGTGACCTTGTTGCATGACAGATAAATAAATAAACTGGTCAACACTGGACCATTCGATTACGCGTACACACCAACGTGTACATTACCTTCATAAACGTAGATATTCAATATCAACTCTTAATCTATATGGCGCATATACGTTCAATTCCCGCTTTATGTCACCAAATCCATCCATGTATTTATATTCGCTTGCGAACAACACTTCTATCCATGTGTTCAATATTAGCTCCGGGTAAACATAGTTTAAGTGTTCGGCATGCTTTTTAAATAAAAGACCTGTATTACTTTTTCAGACGTGGATTATCAGAATAAACACACGACACGATCAGAATACGTAGGTGTATCAACCCTTTGCATGCTGGGAAATTTGTCGTCTGCTAAAATGTCGTCTGCTGAATTTCCAAAATAAGCATTCTCTTCCATTTTTGTTTCAAAGAATACTATCAGAATAGCAAACAGTTTGGATCCTGATGAGACGCCACATTAAGTGGCGCCTCATCTGGATCCAAACTGTTTGCACAGGCCTTCAAAATTCGATTCCAGCACTGAAATATATAAGATTTGCCGGAATGAATCTGTCACGAGCGGTAAAGTATGTCAATTTGTTTGCTTACATGGCGTTATTTATTGTGTATAATGCTTTTTGTTGGCTACTTCAACCATTGCCTTTTGTTTATGTACACGGCAATTACACTGTTTTTAATATTAGGGTTAATAAAATAACAGGTAAATGTCGAATACCAATATGTGATTTTGCTTTAGCTCGGTAAATAAACTCTTAACAGTGTAAATAGTACCTGTAGTTTCAGAGAAAGGACATATTTTACGCATATTATACTTATTTAATCTAGGTCTTCGGATTTGAACTCGAGTTCCCGAAAGACATTCACTGTGACTGTGCTTCTAACAATTGATATAAAAGTTGAACACATTATTTTTAACTATACACTGTTTCACACTCTGTCACGGGTTGAAAAGGTATCGTGATTTCATCTGCGCCATTACTCGTAAAGCGAACTTAAATGAAGAATTATTTCTTTTTACTCCGGAGACAATGTTTTCAAGACCATATTGCACGACATGATTTTATGTTGTGTTGAAATTACTACACACAGCTATGCTTTTTGAACTGAGCTATTTTGTGGAGTCATTACGTTTAATCTTCTTAACTTAAAAACAAAGTCAAAATGCATATACTTTGAAGTAGGGTTCGAGGATTCATTGAGATTATGGAGGCTAATACATCATCTGAGTTGTTTTCCATTGACAATAATTCCAAAATTAAATATGACATCATTTAAATACCCCGTTTCTATTATTATTAAATACTTTAAACGAATTGTAATAATTGTATCGTTTTATGGTGATTGCAGGATTCGAACGAACGGCACAATATTAACAATATTTACAACGTCTATTTGATTTAAGCTTTTTTCTTATAGTTACAGAGTACAGTTTTTTTGCAGTTTTCATAAATGCAATGGTTCGTTTTTTAACACGAGTTATATTTAATAATGTGTCATTAGGATACAATGGATGCACTGTGCTGTCCCTTTAGTCAAACGATGTGGTTGCTCTCTAAGAAAATGTAAGAGCTCGGTTTAAACCATTGAATCTTTACAAAATAGAAAAAGCGATATGCTTTGTGTGTAAAACTTTTATTACTGTCATGGTACACCTATCAATGGCGAGTACTTAAGTGCAGTATGCCAGATGCTTAACCTGTTTTTAATATATGTGTTTCTATTTCTAGTTTAAAAGTAATCTTCATTTTGTTTCACATTTAACATATCATGAATAAATCGCTACTGGCATTATTGACAAGTTAAAAAACAAAACAAACGAAACCATTAAATGCTGCTTTTTTGTCTTACTTTCTTTATATTCACGAAATAATACCACGAAATGTAAGCAAACAGAATTATTGACGCGCCAGATAAGGAAGCAATAAAATGCTTTTAAGTGTGAGCATCATTTTATATCATTTATAATTAATTATTAATTAATCTAGTATTTTTAATATCTTTCAAAACGTAACGGATGCGTTTTATAGCAAAACAATTCAACTATTTTTCAGATTCAGCTACTTTTAAGTGTATCGCATACTTGTTAAACTGGATAGATACATAATCAAAGTGCTGAAGGTATTGAAGTTGTTCGCTATTGCATAATCTTAGACGCAACATAGTTTTCAAAATTATGTTAGGCTTTTTATATCGCAAGTTGGAAATGAACACAACCCATTCCAATTTATAAAGAGTGTGTCTTAAAGCACAGGTCGAGATGTGTGTGCACTGTTTATCCTCATATTTATGATATAGAGATTGCTTAGACAAAATAACAACAATGTGTCTCTTTTTTTCGCAATTGGTTGCTGCACTTGCAACCATCTTTAAAATTTTGGTTGCCTTGCTTACGAATAACAAGCCTATAATCATGTACATGTTGTGTTATTTGTATCAAATACTTTATCTATCTCCTTTAAATTATTGAGCAACAATTTTGCCGACATTACAGACTTTTAATGCATCATGTCTTGTTGTGAGCCGGAATTGAATCATTTCCTAGGCTTAATTGATCCACATTCGCCAATTTGTATTCTATGTTTAATTGGATTGAGTTGTTCAAGCTAGTTGCCCTGCTTTTAGCCCAACTGTAACCATTTTTTGAAATTGAGTTTCCTCGGTTTAAATCTACTGGCCCAGGCTAACAGGCAACCACTAAACCTGTAAGTTATTCATGATGTAAGATCTGGCAGTGTCTTGAACTCATTCAATATGCAAGTCTGCAGACATTAAAGGGACCTTTTCACGTTTTGATAAATTGACAAAATCACACGATTTAATAATTTGGAGAGTTCTGTTGTTGACGTTATATTTTTCATACTACGAAGATTGCTTATATAAAGTTAATTAAATGCGTGTCAAATCTTCAATGTCGATACAGATAAATACCTCTCATTCTTTAGTAATGCAATTTCCGAAATAGCAATAATTAAATAATCGCTACAAACACGTTTCTTTTGTTTATTAATTATTTATTTTGTAAAATAACATTCAAATATTTGCAATGCATGATATATTTTTATGCATCTATCCAGTTTAACAAGTATGCGATAATCTTAACGTCTCTCATTGTATGGCCGCGTGGTCTAAACGATAGACTTTTATTGCAAGGGTCAGTGGTTCGAGCCCTTTCTTTGTTTCTTTAATTTTATTCGTGTTTGTTCAATGGAGCTTTTAAAATCCTATGTTTACATTTATCAATATTAAGCATTTAATGACAAACTGTGAAAAGGTCCCTTTAAGATGTTTACTAAAAAATGCCACACGGTAAAAATTAAGAACTCATTGGTTGTTTATTTGATTTAAAAGTGATTTTGGTTTTTTGCCTTGTCAGCGAGGTTAATTTGAAGTTATTGTCACTTTTATCTTTTTTTTTCAAATTATGAATAGAAAAGATAATTTAAGCTTCATTTTGGGGGAAAGAGCTTAATGCATATACAGTAATTGTCATCCAAGTGTGTTTTCTTTTCACCGTTTTGGAAATGGGGCCTGGTCCCTTTGGATTGGGAAAATTCGCGGCGTTTTGACTAAAATTGGGAAATTAGTGTTGTTGTTGTTTTGCTAAAAAATGCTTCATATTGGGGATTCAAGTGTGTCCAGTATTATATTTACTTAATAGGTTGAATTTATATGGATGGGAGATGAACAAACTAATTAGATCTAAACAAAAAAAATTCCAATGGGAATTGTTAGCTCCCATTCGGGAAAAATATATACTTTTTTCATAGGGAATGGGTCCAATTACCGGACCCAATATTGAATGAAACAAATGGGTCATTTGACTCCTTGTTGTTTAAGTCAAATGAAGTCCTTGAATGACGACCTTCAGAGTTGGACCACCTTCAGACTTGGAAGACCTTGAGAGTGATAACCACCTTCAAAGTTGGACCACCTCCAGAGTTTGGCGACCTTCAGAGTTGGACGACCTTCAGATTTGGACGACCTTCAGAAATGGACCACCTTCAGAGTTGGACGACCTTCGGAGGTGGACGAATTTTAGAGTTGGACCACCTTCAGAGTTGGACCACCATCAGCCCACAAGCGATTAGTTTGTGGCTATGGTATTAATTAGTAAAACATCATTTTGAAAGAAAAAAAATCGATTTATAACGAAAAATCAACTTCTCTGGAAACAAATCCACTATCAAATATATATATATATAGCAAGGTATTGAACTCAAAATTAACAGAAACCTGGGTGCATCCCATGAACAGTAATAACGGCATCAATTGTGCAAAAGTTTACGAACCTTGGTACCATAATTCAATAAAACGCACGAAAAAACATGTTTAACGTTCTTGCCGTTACATTATGCATTCAAACTAACTGTTCAGTTATTATACGGTAAATGACTATTATGTTTAGTTTGTTGCCGGTACTTTTGAGATATATTTTTCTGTTTTCTTTTGTTTACATTCTGATTTTCACAGGACGATATACTGCGTTTAAGCTGCTGTTCTTTAAACTTGGATTTTCGCTACTTTTAAGTTGACCTGTGAACTTTTTAACAATCTAAAGAGGTGTATGAATTTCTATTGAAACACAATTCAACTACATTCCAGTAATAACTCAGTCATTATTAATGTGCTTGAATGGTGTCCATTTTTTAGCGGCAAGAATATATCCATTTGATATCGTACAATATATAAGCTTAATAAACTTAACAAGGATAAATCCTATTTAATGCAAACATTTAATGTCAATAGCATTTGATACAAATATAAATATCTGAATCAAGCTTCTAAAATTAAGACATTAAGTTGCAAAACATTTCGTATCATCTTTTGTGTCAGAATTTTGCAATACATAAATGTTGTTAGGGTATATTTAGGGTATATTTATTTAAATGAAAGCTGTCAATTACAAAGTGCAAACACACCAAAACGATCCCGTTTACAACTTCCATTACCGGCGAAAAACTGAAAATAAAATACATAAAATACACAGTAAATGAACTTTGTAGTTAATTAAGTACAGTTCAGGGTATTTTTTGAAATTTTCTGTAAATCTTGCCAAAGACATTTCATAATTGTTAATTGAATAGGATTACTGTACTTGTAATTTGATTCCATTCCAAGCATGTGACTATTTCTCATTGGTGTAATGAGTGTAAAACTTGTAATGAAAGCATTCAACGGGTTTTAATTGAAGTTGCATGACATGACAATTTCGCAAAGAGTTATACAAGGAAGTTAATTGAAAAATATTTAACGCAGATCATTAAATTTGCATTGATATAACCGTATTCATCCATTCTGAAATATCCTATTGATAGTTTTGACAACTTAGGTGTAGATAATCAATAGTGTGTGATTATTACAACGCATGTGGTTATTTGATGAGACCATCATTTACCATAAATATATTCACTTTGAAGGGTGAATTCATGTTTGATCAATTGAAAGTTTTTTTAAGATTTTAAATATAATTGGACCATAGAATAATTTGAAATTTGTTATTTGCACTCAACCTTGTCAAATAATGTATTTAACTCAAAGGATCGAATGTTTTGCAAATCGCATACTAAGGCCACAACAAATTGATTACATGTTTGACGGATTCGCAGCACCTTAATATCTTAAAACGAAATAAAAATATTTTTATTTTTATTTTTCGCCATCAGTAACAAATTTGCTGCGCACCTATTTATTAAATGATTTAGTTTCATTTAGCCTACGTATTTTACGACATATACTGTTATAACGGATGGTTTATGGTAAAAAAATGGCAGCGTTCGTCTGTCTTGTCATGTCGGCCAAAGACACAAAAGGAAATTTTAATTTTCCCCCAGAGAAATGAGTCATTGCATCACAGATGATATAAGTTATTTTATAATTTCAACTGCATCTACATCAGGATGTGAAATGTCGCTGGTATGCGTACGATTGGTAAAAATCTGCAATAAACCTGTTGGTATTGATTTAGTTAAAATAAAAAAAAAATAACATACAAATGAGTGTCGCCGTCTAACTGGACAAAAAAATGTCGAGTATAATATAAATTGTACGAGCCACCTATCTACTAGTTCAAACTGTTGATGGCTAAGTGCAAGGTGTACACTATGCCCCAAAACATGAATTTAACATAAGCAAGAAAGTGAAGAAACTTTCTGGACCTAAACAACTTTATTGGGATTTGATTGACTTTTTATATTAAAATACAAAAATTTTACTTATTTTACTTTTATTAGGAAGTTATGTGTTTTTTTTACTATTCAAAACTTAAACTTCTCATTTCTAGTTTTAACAGTGCTAAAATAATACAAGTTATGCATCTAGTATTGTATAATACCATAACCTATGCTATTTAGAACTAATACAAATTCGAAATATTTCGTGTCAGTGTTTTTGTCCAAAATAACAGCCTCTGACAGGCTGTGCCCAAATTTCAAATTGTCAAAAGAGCTGTTTACCAAAAGGTAACTTGTTTTCTTTTAAAAGTCTCGCCAACATTTCAATAAATAAGTCATTTTTTTAAATAAACTCAATTGGTTTATTGAGTTTATCATATAGCAGTTTAATGCCCTAGCACTGTACAATATACATTTTAGAAATCAGTTTAACATGCTCGTATTAACAATTGATATACTGTTCCCAATTTCATGGTTTATCGCACGTTATCCCCAATCAAAAAGGCAAAGGCTATAAAATATGACACGCAGAAAAATCACTGCTTATCCTTGTTTTTTATTGTATAATATGTTATAATGATTTTGAACAATACAATATATTTGTCATGATAACAAATGATTGAAATGTTGAATGTTTTGTTTTATATTCTTATTAGTATTATCCCAAAAATGTCAACTGCCGGTACAAAAGCCCATCAGAACCATGACTCAAACTTCACTTAAACATGACCGAGATATTGAGGAAATTTACCCCCCGATGTTATGGCAGAATCAAGGCAAAAACCCAAGTATTTCTTGTCACATTATACCCCTCGACTTATGGCCGAGGTAGACTAATGGCCGCGAATGTACGGTATTATGTGTTGTTTCATGTTATTAAACCATCATTGACAGAAAACAGAGCTTCTTATATATCTTTGATAAAAGATAAACTACATGCACCTTGTTAAATTTAAGTAATCACTACCTGGTGTGAGTAAGCAGAACAGCTATTAGAGATTGTTTCTATTTATTTTTACAACCTTTGATAAGGCCTTAAACTCAATTATTACTTATAAATTATCTTGTACTGCTATTTTGCATCTAACATGCGTTTATTTGGCAAAACATATTAATTTACATAGACAATATATGTATTTTGTATTTTTTGCTTTTCGCTCGCCTTTGATTTAACAAAAAATAGAAAAAAAAATATTTTTATTTCGCTAGCTCCATTTTTGGGAAGCAAAAATCCGTAGAACAAATCTTCAATTTGTTGTGGCCTAAAAAGAAAAATATAAATACAGCTCCTATTGTTCTGTTCCCACATACACATTTATTTAAGTGACATGAATGAAATTGAGAAAGATAAGTGACGTCTCATGGGGTCACTTTTATTCATATAGGGTGTTTTTAATACACATGAGTGGAGTCAATAAGTTACATAACTAGGTCATTAAAATGGCAAGTGTAATGTGTATGATTGATGTTGAATCACTAGTCACAATTTTGAAGGGTTGGTACTCAAGAAAAAAATCCCTTCTGTCAAAAACAAAGCAAATTCAATTTAATTGCGTCAATAATCTGCGGCTATTGCAATCTCTAGTCATATTTAGAAATGCTTAACAATGAACAAATTTGACCATTAATTATCCCAGTACCATATACTCTCTTTAAACGAAAAACACCATAAAATCAAAAATTGTCGTTCTTGATTAGCTTGTGCGCCTTGCACAGGCTAAGCAATGTGCACAGGGTATCTATGTCACCACTTTTTTGACGTGTATTTCGCCCCGTTTTCCCTGAAAGCAGCCAATATGTACAGATTTCAATGTAAAACTGGCTAATGTCCTCGCACTATTGATTACATACACACACTCCCTGTCTGCAGCGATTCAGTGGTGAAGTATAAACAGGCAGATGCGGTGGTGATCATTCTTAGCGTAGTTAAGAGCACACCGACTTGCAACGCATACCACTAACCTTAGTTGTCCGTAAGCGAACAACTCAACAATAGAACATGCACTGTAAAGATTTGACTGTTTTGTCGGTAATTGTATTTCTAAAGAATGAGAGGCGTTTATCTATATCGACATTTAAGATTTAATCCGTATTTTATTATCGTGCTTATTAACGATTGAAGCACGGACGTTGAATATTACAGTTGTACATAATTTTCAGACAGGTCGCATATAACCCAGTTGCACAATTCCTCTCCTAGACGCAATGTAAACCGATGCATTCTGACCAACCAGTAGCGAGCTGTCTGTTCACGTGGTTTTGTAACCTCATCGGGTGGTTTTGATTGTTCATGCCAGTGGGTGCAAACTGCGCATTTGTATTGAAATCCGTGTTTGTGGAGGTCGAGCTCATCATATTTACATTTAGAATAAGGAAAATAAATTATAGGATACTTTAATTTATCTTACTTCGTAAGTACATTGTTATTGGGTGATTTTTATTGTAGATGGTATAATTATTTGCTTTAAATTATACAATACAGCCAGGTTAAGTGTGTTAAAGGCCATGTTGGTAACTTGATCTTGTTGTCTTGATGATTAACATACGCATACGATACTTTTTGTGTTTGGCTGTTATTGCTGAATGTTTTCTTAGAGAACTTTATGTGATAGTTCAGTACGTTAGTTGTCTGTTTAATGAGAGATATCCACGTTTACATTTGATAACCCATACAATTCTGGCCTTGCATGTAAGTTATTGACATGCATTTTAGCGATAATCGCGTTTGTGCAAGTTTGATTTATATCAATATGTTCGTACTTCCGCATAGTTTAATGTTTATTATAATTTTCAACGATTGTAACTTGAACATGCCGATAGCTCACCCATGTTCCTCTATGCTCATTTTGCCGTATCATTTTTTGTTTACTTAATTTAACTCATGATAAATGCATTGAACTCAATTTGAACATAAGTAATGCAATGCACGTTGTTTTCCACGCTAAATATAGAAGTTAAGTCAGCCATTCTACCAACCTCCGCGCAGAGCTTTGACTGGAATCAGCATAGCTGGATTAACTCCCTGCCTTTATAACCAACCACGTGTTGATAGCTTAGCGACGTTGTACAATAATTGTGCCGTTGTTATTTTTCCTTTTGTTTTCATTTATGTAATTATTTTTTACTATGAACATAAATTTATACCCTATTTTCAAAATATAATAAAAATTATACTACTTTTCATAATATAATACTTAAACCAAAAAAAATCCTACTAAATCTGGTACGTAGATGGTTTAGTTGATAACGGGATTGCAGTGTTTTAAAATTCTCAACGCATTAGGCCACTTTTGTAGGCGTGAATACGTCCCATACTAGATGCACTATCGTAAAATGTCGTTTTGCAATAAGACTTGTTTTCTTTATGATTTCATGAATATATAATTTGTAACTATATAAACATTAATCGATAGCATATTCACTTTGTGTTATTTTGATAAATATCTATATTGAAGAAAAGTTTTCTGTTAAGAACTGATAATGGAATATGCCTAAATGAGTAAAAGAGTGTCACAGGTTATGTTAAAAAATTAATAATAAAGTAATTGCTTTTATAGCCTTACATCCCATAGAGCTTAACAACAGTATGCTGTTCTTAAAATAACATAATATTTGTTAAGGAGTAATATTTTAAAGTTTTATTGAATGAACTATTAAGTCACTTAACTTGCGATTGAATTGCAAGCTAAAAAAATGTCCAGCGTCGACTAGTTGTCAGGTAAACATACAATTTGATCCATATAAATTGCTACAAAAGGTTTTGACTGATCTTGATTGGGTAGAAGCTACTTTATAACGTATCAACACTTTTTTAAGATGGCCGCCAAGATTATTTTTATGCCAAACGCCATAGGTTTTGAGACAATGAAATATTTGATTGAATTGTTGACATCGGCAAATCTACTTTATTACAATCAGGTGACTTCTATTACCTCATACAAAATCCCCTTTGTCCATAACATTTGTGTCAAAGCCTTAAACTGTCGGTGTCGTCCTCCTCGTGATGGTGATCGTAATGAATAACTATTCGATGCTTTGTCTCTGATGCTTTTTAGTTACGACGTGATGTAATTTATACTCGTTTTTGTTTTTGATTTCATCGCTCCTCAGGAAGTTACGGTTCTGTTGCTCTTGTTTGTAAACAACCATTGACTATTTCAATGGTGGTTCAATAGTTGTCTTTTATTTTTATTTAATGTGATTCTTGATATAATCAGGTTTATGTTAATGAATGAATAATTCTTAGCAAGGATTGGAGCTCATATTAAATGGTTTAAGTCACAAATGTGTTTTTTGCATCCACCGTTTAATGCCGCGGACCCCAGATTGATTTTGTTATTTAAGTATAATGTTTTCAGTTGTATTAATTGTGTAAATATGTCATTTAAGTAAATAGCTCAAAGCTAAGTACTATTAAAACGGTTTTAAACCTCAGTTCTTTTGCATAAATCGTTCCAAGGCAGTGACGCCCGTTTTACTGATGTGTGTGCA
Organism: Dreissena polymorpha; assembly: GCF_020536995.1. Lineage (NCBI taxonomy): Eukaryota > Metazoa > Mollusca > Bivalvia > Myida > Dreissenidae > Dreissena > Dreissena polymorpha. The sequence continues at coordinate 66,414,702 of NC_068364.1, forward strand.
TTTAAGTTCAACAGAAAAGTGGCCATTTTCACTACACCCGACATTAGGATGTATAGTAAATGTTTAAGTGTTTTTGTTAGGGGATATGCTAATGATAAAGAATCCAAATGATGCCGGGCTGGTATCTTTGGGGGTTACGAGAAATTCAAGATGGCGTCAAATATGGTGGCCATTTTCAGTCTGATTTTCCTAAACAAATAGAAATGCATTATTTTATGTATTATAATGTCATTTTGATATAGTTAAACATGTTAAATATGAATAGTGAAATGCAAACGTGTGTTATATAAACGAAGATGCCGTCCAAAATGGCTGTCAGAATCGATTTTGCTGCTCAAATATTGCTCTTTAAACCAAGATCATATCCACATTTTCACATAAGAATAATGAATATGAAAAAATATGACAATTAAGTAGCAAATAAGTGTTTATATGTGTTTGATTCAATGAATTCCAATAATTAATATGCAGAGTATAATGTAACAATTACATATCGACCTAATCCTGACCATTCGAGAAAATGTATATTATCCGTGTGTACAGTAACAGTAACTGGTAAGATAAGTGTTATGAAAATACACCGGTGTCATAAATGTCATAAAGCACATTATATATCGATTGAAACACCATTAAACGTACTAGTCCACATGTGTTTACCAAGGTCATGATAAGGACATATTTTTCAAACATCATGGTAACGTAGTATGTGTACTAGTTTAGCTCATGATGGGAGTTGTTGTCTAGCATAGAGTGATGTTCTATTGCAAATATTTGTTCAGATTTCATGTTTGTATTTCGTACCAACAATTACATAACGCAATATACCATTATTCTCTATCTTTCCTTCCTCATGAACAAAGTAATTTATCTCAGGGGCATGTTTTGTCTGATCATTGTTAAATCGTATTACGTCAACCTGATCTGAATGACAAGCGCAAGCGATAGTACATAACAGTCGCGCTTTTTACTCGAGCACCCAAGTGTTTAACATTTGATATCGCTTGTGCACCCACACTTGATTATTTTTAGCACATTGAGTGGAACTTAAACAAGATTTGATGTTACTGTAATGGGTAAAAGGGTGTTAATTACATGGATTCAGATCGGGGTGAGGGCTGCATCTTATGCATGTTTCCATAAACACGCATGTATGTGAACACGTTTCACATTTGAATAGAATGCTTCCGTGGTTGGCGGCAAGCTTGCTAACGATGGCAAAGTCTTCCCGACCTCCCTACCCTGCATTTCCAAAGGTTCTGTCTTATAATACACGTTTTCTCTGTATCCATATTTTCTAAGCATTCTGTGACACAAAATTCTTCACATTTTCGTTCATACAGGCTCTCATATCGCCCAAGAGTCTGATGGAGTTGCCTGCGTTCAGCAACTGAATAAATGTTCCCTCACCGATACTAAACTATCCTGCCACCTTATTGCATCCAATCAACTGTTGTTTGTTCTCAGTGACACCGAGTTCGTGCATATTATTCTGTGGTGGTACAGACATGTCACCGTTAGATCGACACACTTGCGACATTGGATTGTCTACCTGACCTCGCCACTCTTTGGTGCAGAACCCAATGAATCGGCCAAACAGTACGTAGACACTGCATTAATTTAGATGATTCCTATATAAGACTTAAAGTTGTCAATATAGTCATGAAAGTTTGTCAAGATAGGCATGTATCTTTCCGCCTAAGGGCCAATGAATGACACAAAGGACATTAGATTCATCTATAAATGAACATGTGATCTGGCTACAATCTGCCGCTCACACAGTTTAATTGATTCTTCAGCAGCTATTTGGTTTTTCCTATTCTGAGTTCTCATTTCAGTTAACATAGCAATAGGTACTGGATCCAATACTTGGTTTAGTAAATAATCAATTTCTCTATATTTAGCTTGTAAGCCAATCACACTTGAATGAATCAGATCAATTGATGTCAAACACTTTGGTGTCTGCACCCCTAATGTGCTTTCAAGACAAAACCTTGGATTAAACTGTTTTAGATAGTGACCCATAAAATTTGTGCGGCAATAAGTTTTCAAATTCCATCATTTGGATTTTACCACTACCTGTGTCTTGGTCACCATTAGCAGACGTTGGTGCTATTGTTCCTGTCACAATGTTCACTAGACTGGGTGGATACTTGCTTGGATCCAACGGATCAATACATTCTTTCAACTTCTCAGAATACTTGATTTATTCTAAGCATCTGCATTAATCCTCGCCCGCTTCTATTTTGTGTTGTTCATCAGGGTCCACTACATTGGCACTGCTCATTTCTCTTAAATCTTCCTCCATCCTGTTGCAAAATTATGCAGGCTCAAATGGAAAACCTTGAGATTTTCAGGTTGAAGTGATGAACCATTAATTCCCTTCTTGTTATGGCTAAATCTAATAAAAGTTGTTTCTTTTAACATGTCGCTCCATATGGCATTCCATACATCCCGGAAAATGCCTCATGACATGTTTATCCTTTAAGAACTTGACATTTGCGCTTTCATGCATGTTTTTCATTGACCTTAGATAAGAGAGACCGTATCTCAAGTAGTTTTGGTTTGGTGTGCAGCAGCAAAAGGTATGGTTACATGAATTTAACTGATGCCAAGTGCAGGACCAAATATCTTCTCTTTTTGCTTAAACATACATCATTATAAGAAATCATGCCTTTATCAAACAATCAACCAACAATTTAGACGTACGACTGTCACATGCTATCCTGTTAAGATACATTTCTAGAACATCAAATGTCTGAAAATGACCTTGTGCGACAATTCCTCTGTCACTATTCCTAATGCCCATACATTATGTGTATATTTCTCCCGTTTAGGAGTTTGGGGATTCAAGCAAATGTTGACTCATGCAGCTCTTCCAACCCAATATTTCCAATAAGCGTCCCTACTGACCCACCAAGTAATCTTTAAACTCATTTCACTCATCAAATGGAAGCAACTTTGATAAACTGTTGTTTTTTTAAACATATTTAAAAATGGTAATTAATTCATTTGTGAATTCCATGCTTAAACTATGTAAATCAAACGGCTGAAATCATTTGTGCTTAACGAATATATGTACATGATGTTCGCACCTAGTGTTTTAGGCAGTACTTTTGCATGTTAATTATGGTTTCTTAGTTTCCTTGTCAGTAATCTCTTCTTGTTAAGGTAAAATGATACATGTAATAGCTTGTAGTGGATAATATAAAATGGTCTATACATATAACATCCAGAAATACAATTACTTCAGTTTGTATGGCATGAAATTTCGATTCAATATAGTTGAAATGGAAGTTTTACTGCACTTATAGGCATAATCGACAATATGGGCAACCATCTTGCGTATAATCAGTAATTTTATTTAAATTGATGCACTTTAAAAACAATAATCATCATAACATCATTCTATTTTAGGTTAAATAGATCCAAAATAATGGATAACGTCACATGATTGTATCACCATATACGTTATAATTCTGAAAACGGCGGCCATCTTGGACGCCATCATCGATTTCTCAAAAACCCCAAAGATACAAGCCCGGCATCATTTGGATTATTCATCAGTAGCATGTGCCCTAACAAGAAACACTTTAATATTTCCTATACACAACCATGTCGGGTATATGTCATTTTCTGCCGGACTACAACTTAATTTTTCAATATAATTTGATTATCATTCAAAATGATGTTCTAATTAATTAATTAATATCACAGTCACACGCTAATCACCTGTGATTACTTCATCATTTGTGCAGCTATTTCCATGAAATTGGCCTTATAAAATGCAGAAATGAATTTCCTTGCTGGAAATGTACATATCTTGCCATATTTTTACAATTGCTGTATCAAATGTAATAACACGATACACAACTCGTGTGACCTACTCTTCAACGATCTGACCCAAGCAAAGACGGAAATCTTCTCGGACTAAAGTGGCAGAAGAAGTAGTCAGTATAAATGCACTTAGAATTCGAACGTACCTCGATAATAAGAAAAGTTGTAATAGTCTTTACGTTTGCAAATGTAATTACTTTGCCAAAAAGTTTGATAGTAGTAAAAGAAAGTATGACACATAGGTTTTATTCTTCTTAGAAGTAAATAACTTCCGGTGGTCGGTTATGGTGCGTACACGCGTAAAGTAAACACTGGATTCGTGAAGAGCCATGAATTTGAAGAAACAAACCATAAATACATTTGAGTAAACCTTGTTTGCGAACTTTCACGAATGAGTTTACAGGGAGACAAATTGACATGTGTCGAAGATACTCATGTCCACACAACATATGTTTGGACACAGACAAAACTACGTTATATTTCACGTGGGCAAAAAGACTAGGAAAATGATATTGGCAAAAGTGTTCATCTTTAAAGTATGGTCATTGAGCTGTTAAAGTCTTAGCGAAATACGAAAAGCAGTTAAGGGGGAGGTGAAACCGCACGAGTTTGCGACTATATATTCCATGGAAATAAAACAAATCCATGACTCTGCAATAAACTCGCGGCACCAAAAACTTCTCTCTTTATGACCATCTACCCGTTTAAGGTCATTCAACTTTAACATTGTCAGCGAGATGCGCCAAATAGCTACAGACGAGTTGAAAACTAAACATTTTATAGTGGAAACAACTTAGTGTACTGATGACTATGTTCGAGATTTGACTGAAAACATTAAGAGCCCTCATTCTGTAGCATAGATACCCTTAAAACACCCTTTAACGTATGAAAAGAAATTATGACATTAAAGTACTGCTGCGGTCATAAGCAGTGGGATACAATGTCTATTTGTTGGATACAGCCATCAAAAAGGGGGAGTGTCTCAAGCTTTGTTCACCTTGAAAAGGTCCCGCTGCTTTGATTTCTAAGAAATGTTCTGCCTGTTTGTATCAAGTGCAATAATATGCGCAATGAATTTTAAGAACAAATAAAGGTCCTAGTATGAGCGACTGTGGGCGTACTTCTTGCAAAAACTGCAGAGTAAATTAGACTAATTAATCGGATTTGGTCAGTTTGAAGCCTTGCAAGGAAGTGGCTTTCAACATATATTTATACCATTGTGTATGAAAATGGTACAGTTTCATTAATCTACATGTGTAACTAACATTTATGATTTAAAAGCTGTAGATAAATTGAATAGCGAACAAGTATTGGTTAACATAACTTAAATATATTGAATTGCGGTTTTATTAATATGGTAAGTTAAAAAAGACGACAAAAGAACTTGCAAATCTTTATCTAAAACTTATGGTTATACCTAGTTTGCATGTAGAACATGCCGGCTTAACGTCTTAGAATACGGCGTTGTACGAATGCAATATGTCACATGTCGAAATATTGTTGCATAAATTCAGGTTTGAATACGACTGAAACAAAATGTAGCACACTGTGTTAACATAGACCGCTAGTCGTTTTTAATTTGTGAACACTGTGATGAAGTGAGGGCTACCGAAATATTAGATCAGATACGTTAAATTCATGTCCGTTATATGTGCAATGTCCCTTTAAATAACTTTCTTTTAATCCACCTTGCATGTGATGCGATATTAACAACAAAAGAAAGTAAAATCGTCTTTTTTATGTAATTACACAGGCATATCATTTACTTTTAGACATGTTAAGATCATCGTTGGATTATTTAGAAAAGCACGATGCGCAAAAAGCCAAAAACGATAAAAGGATGTCTTTCAATTATATGGTCTGTCCCTATAATGGTATTAGTAAACATAATATTCAATAAAAACACACACTAAAACACGTTATATATCATCTACGGTGTTTATAAATGATTAAACATTCGCTTCTTTAGACCATCTTTAACAAAAAAACGGGATAAGAATAATCACGAAGTATAAAAGTCAGTCATATAGTGAACGATACAATATATGCGGTATGTCCTAAGCATAGACTTGCTTATTTTTTCAATATTTTAACTATCTAATATAATCGTGAGAGCACACATAAGGAAATCGATGGTTAGGCACATTATATTGGTACCTACAAATATAAAGGAGAGAGTATCATATTTTAATAGGTAACTAGTTCAAGGATAAATGTGATCATAATTGCAGGTACGCGTATTTGTATCCGCACACGATGGGTGAATTAGTCCTTTTGATGCAATTTATTGCAACACTCATCTACTAAATCATTGCTAAAACCAAATATCAAAACAGTTAAATATCTATCGTGCATCGGTGTTCTATACCGATTTTAATGTCAGAGACGGGGTGACACCGTTTGAAATGCATTAACACAAAATTTCGGGTCTATAACAAAGAGTATTAATGACCATATTTGTTAGTAAAATTTTTGCTCGAAGTTGGTTTAATATTTATTTTATTCAATAATCATTTTCTACAGTGTTCATATAGTTGTTTTTTTAAACTATAGTTTTGTTTAGAGAATTTCCATCATGACATTATATTCGTATTGTTAAAGGTATTCAATATTCTAACGATATTCGTTAAGTGGTGATTACAAATAATTTTATTTCATATTAACTGGTTCTTATTATACAAGTGTCTATATATTTTCTGTTCTTTTAAAAAGTTCTAAAAGGGACATGTTGTTGTTACAGTGACTGTGCGAATACATCTTGACATGTGCATTTAGTCACAATCCCAACACTTGCATGAATTGTGTTTTTAAAACAAAACACATGCACTCTAAAAAGTGAAAATTGTATTTTGTAAAAATGAGTGGCGTCTTGGTTTATCCGATAGCAAAGAACTCTAGTACCATCGGCGCTTTGAATGAATACAGGGCAAGGGCTCAATGGTCGTAAGATTTGTTTAAGGACAAAAGCCCCAAACAGTTATGCTTGCGTTCAAGAACCACATAATCCTCGGATGTGTTGCCCTTTGCTCTTTCAAAGGAGCTAGCTTACCACTATCTTGAAGGCCTTTATGTTGATTTTCTGAGGGATACCTGCTTTACGAAACGCTTGAATAAAAGGACCCAACACGTACGCCAACATTTAAGTTTTAATTAAATCTAGCGGATTTATCACAAACCTGAGTGTGTTATATAATGCACCATATTATGCATTTTTAATTATTTATCGAGATGAAGTTCGAATACATCGAAAGACCCGACGCACAAATCAGTTAACATAATCATAATTTATAATGATTTACCTTACATGGTTTCCAACAACACAACTAATTACACAAAACACAACAAAAACACGCGTTTTGGGGGTATTGCGGTCGACTTCGGATAAAACTGATCAATTGAGATATTTAATAACATGATACTCCCAATAAATGTTACATATATCTCTAGTTGGCACGTTTATTTAATTGACATTCAAAACAGTTATAATAATAAATCAAAGTACTGGTAGTACTGGTGTGACGATGCTTTTGAAGAGGATGGATAAACAACATCAATTTAAATTTATCTATATCACCACAATTGTGTATGTTGATACGAACATTTGGGTACGTTAAAAAATTTGGGTACGAAAATTTTGGGTACGAAAAAAATATTTGGTACGAAAAAAAATTGCGTACGAAACATTTTTGGTACGAAAAAAAGTTTAGGGGTACGGGGAAGTAGTACCCGTGGGTTACTTGACCCATTGAGCGAAACTGGGAGGCGGGTCACATTCTTGTACATTAAGTATGGCAATACATTCATGATGATTCTCGAAAGTAGGTATGAGCACATAGCCGGACCATGTGAGCTCAATCGTATGAGCACTTGACTATCCGAGTTCGCCCACGAACATATGGATAAGTTAACTAATAGCGAAATGACCTTATACATGTATATGCTGAAATCTAACAATCAAACGAAATATCAAACATGGAATGTACACTTAGGTGGTTGTGTAATTTCTGTTAGAATATCGTATTCAATATGTAAATTGTAAATGATTGTGCCCGTACTTGAGTTTGTTGCCTTGTTTGAGTCTATACGCGCCTAGGCTGCACCCAGTGTTTTTCCAAGGTAATGAGTAACCTTCGCGCTGAGGCTGCATAATGTTGGGACCCGGAGTGTGTCCAGCACTCCTACCTAATAAGATTAGATTGACGACAGTTGGGACGAATTTTGAATGATAGCTGCAATTTCCAGCTATTTGTTTTGTACTGAAATACTTTTTAATTTTTTATATGGTCAAATGCTGCGGGGGGGGGGGGTGAGATTTTCCGGAAAAAAAAACAACTGTCAGGAATGGTGACCACAAAACATACAAAATATAACATTGCGCCGGGAGCGGGAATCGAACCTGTGTCGTAAAGGTGAAAAAGCGAACGTCTTTACCACTGCGCTAGCGGGACGGACAATTACGCAAAGAATTGTTGATTTATCTATATATATCATAGCAGTGCAGCGTTTACAATTTGCAGGTTCGAAATCGTTCGCATCCTTTAGTTTTGTGATCACGTAAAAAGTTAATGTTACATGTTTTTATTCGCAATTTATTTACTAAATCGAGAACAAATATCAAACAAAATAGAGAAAATATATAGTAGTTTCATTGGTCCATAAAAATATAATGGATGTTAAATTACTAATTTGAAATTAACGTTCTGATACACTTATTGAATCTGTTTCCCCAGGATATGATGTTCTATTAATATTTACCTGTATCAACACGAACGACAACTCTGCTAGGAGAATGTTATCAATGAAAATCAACGAGCAATCTCCTACGCAGTGGCGAATGCCAAGGGAAGTAACTGAAAAATCGAGTTATCTCAATCGGACTGGCTTGGTCTTTTACATAGGTCGCCATTGTGAAGAATTGTTTTACTGGTTATCAAACCTTGGACGCTGATGTTCCTGCATCGTCAAAAATAATAAAGAACATTGTTTTATTCGTAAAAAGCATTAAATCTTGTTTCAATTTTACTTCTCAGCGATTGGTTATCTTAGGCAGTTCTGTGCCACCATACGTTTGATATTTATTTGGTTAAAGATCATAAATTAGTATGGCTTATAAGCTTTATTTGTTGTAATAAATACATATGTAAAAGGTTTTATTGAAATGCCTTACTAAGTATCGCCTGATAAAAAAAATTGATATCCCAGTAACCATAGTGTAAACTGTCCGAATGCGTTTAACAATGGAGTTGCTTACGTCAGACGATATTTAATCGTCGAATCCTCCAAAATGAAATTCATAGGTTCTCATATTACGTGGGCTTTATATAGACCTGCGATTTCCTTGTCGCTAGGCACTTTATATTTGTACACGGTCGGGTAACGATCGAGTTGTGTAATTGATTGAGGACTGGGTGTGCGTAGGTAAGTGATTTTTTACTTACTTAACGCTTCCGACTTCTACTCGTTTCTTAATATAATCCTTACTATAAAAGGATAATTATAGTGATTGAAATGGTATTCCGACTAAGCCGTATACATATTAGCTTAATTGTCCATCCATTTGTAGTACACTACGAATTTGTGTCTTGATTTATTGCTGAAGAATAAACATAATTATACTCACTGCTAGTTTAGTCAGACAGTTAACATTCACGTTTCATTTTGACACTATTTAAGAAAAAAGACTATTTCATTAAATTGATAAATTAAAAAAGGGCGTCTATTAAATCATCAAATGTTTTAAACAAATAAACAAGTATTTGAATATCTGATTAAAGTGAATAAAAATAAATACACTGAAAGGAACACAGCGACAGTTAGTAAGCAGCACCTGAACAGGACACGGATCTTATCCGGTTTAATCAGGAATGCATTGTTGATATATTGTGTAAAATAAAACATGTTTATCTCTTTCCGTAGCAATGAAGAAGTAACCTACCCAATTCTTTGTATTAAACTAATTTAAATCACCACAAACCGAAAAACTGGTTACTGATTTTTTGAAATCCATATTTTAAACGTTCAAGTTAAAACTCAATCAATTGAATAATTCACTTATTTTGTGTATCAATGGCTTTTAATATTAATCTATGCTGAAAATAAAAGTTTTTCTTGCCGATCAGTGAGATGTTCTATTGCTATGCGGAAATGTGAATTTTAGTTAAGACAAATGAACCTTCGAATAAATATACGTGGTTTTAAAATAAAATAGTCTAAGATTATAAGGGCCATTAATCTCTCTCAAGTATGTACAGAGATATGACACTACTACAACATCATATTTAGGTTTGTTTAGAGCTATTTAATATCATGTGATTCATTTTACGTCTTAACCAAGACCTTGGACAATCACAGTCTTTCTTCATATTTAAATACTAAAACTTGTTGTGGTATTTTTTGAATTAATTGCCTTTTCAGTAAAACTATTCAATTTGAATTGATTTTACGGACTTCAATACACTCTAACAATTATGGAGCACTTACATACCAAAATTGCTATTGTATGGGAAAGATATTTAAATATAATTACACCTGAATGTGGTCCGTTATAAGTATGGTTTTCGTTGTGTCTAATGTATCTAGCACAATATCATGCTCACAGAAATCCCAGCTAATCAGGTTTTATTCTTTTGAACGAGTATTTAAGGACTAGCTCTGCTTAAGATGTGAAAACACGGCCATCAAAGGAGCTAGCTCACCAGTGTCTTAAAGGCATTCACGCCGATATTCTGTGTGAGGAATACCTGCTAAACGATTGAATAAAAGTGCGCAAAACGTACGCCAAAATTTAAGTTTGATTTAAATCTTACGCGCGCGTGTTAAAAAATATAATATACATTGCTAATTAATAATCAAGATGAAAGTCGTCGCTTAAGTGAGATACATAGAAAGACCCACCGCATATATAAGTTAACATGACTCAGAAATTATAATGATTTTCGTATAATGGTATCAAAAAATCGCGTATTTAGGGTGTAAAGGAAGACTTCGGACAAAACATATCAAGTGACATAACCTCATTGTCTCAATAAATGTAACCTATATAACTAGTTAGCACTTTTATGTATGTGACAATTTAAACACTTATATTAACAAGAACTACTAGTTATATAGAACACTATTTGTATTAGCACCACGTATTTTTCTTACGGCATGTCAATGATGTTATTCAAATGCCTCATTTGGTATGGAGTGATAGATTAAAATATGTTCTTATTTCTAATAAGCCATTGTTAACTACCCAAAGGCATTTAACAATGGAGTTGCTGACGTCAGACGATATTTAAGATTTGAATGCTACATAATGATATCTCAAAGTACTCGTATTGCGTGATCTTTATAAAGACCTGCTTTATCCAAGGCGCTCTGTATTCAATATTTGTAGACTGCGTGTTTAAATCTAGCGAATTGTTTCAGTACCTTTCTGCCGATACCAATGCTATCTTACCCCAGTTATTTAAACAATATTTTTCAAAATATCACGTTGCACACGTTAATTCGCTAATACATGAATTTGTAAGTTTCACCTCACTTATTAACAGTATTTATTGAATACAGTGCGTCAACAAAGTCCGAGATTCTTCAACGTAGCTTAAGTTTCTTTTGATTTATCGGAAGATCCTGGGTCCGCACTCACGCACACTTTTAAAGTGTCTGTATTAAAAAAGATAATGATGATTTGTTTTGCAATAACCTCTCACAGGCAATAAAACTATGCAAATCCTCAATTCGTAGATTTTAAGTATGATTGTATTAATAGTGTTATGTTTACCATTTATAAAAAAAACAAAGACGGTATACATTAGTTATATACATACATATAAGCATCTTAACGCGATGTTACATATGGCATTATAATGTATATTATAATAAACTTTTTAAGCAATGAATTCAAGCGTATTAGGTCTAACAACGTTATACATGTATTGTTTACTGCATTGAACATAGTGCGTATCTTGTAAAAACAAATCATTGGTTCAAACACACAAGTATGTAGTTTGCATTTTTATGTGTTTTGTACCTCATTAAAAATTAACATATTAGCTGAAACAAAATACTGAGTGACTCTTGCTCGATAGATTGTCCGGTATTGGCAAGATTATGTAGAATACAACACTATGATGGTACAGTTAGACAGCATATTAAAAATCCTTTCAAAACCACATAACTATCAACCCTTGTTACTCTAATGAAATTATTATTAGTGAACAATTTGAGGTAATTTTTTTATCCTGCCTCAGTTGTAAACATTGACCAAATAAAGCAGGGTCGGATAAACTAGTTGATATCCGGCAGTACATCACGTGACCGTGATCTAACCGTAAGTATGTATTCATACGCGCCGATTAACATGTTCTAATATTTGACCTTTGAAATTTATTGGGACGCATCATGAAAGTTATCGTAATATTATATATCATCATTTTTATCACCTAAAAATATATTACCGAACCAGACTTCGGTATTTATCATGTTCATTTACTAGAGTTGCGACACCTTAAGGGTTTCGCGGGATGGAATGAGTGGGGAGATCAAATCAAATTGAAAGCCGATTATTTCGACAAAAATTTGGGTACGAAAAAATATGTGGGCAGTGGGTACGAAAAAAAAATAATTTGGGTACGAAAACAAATTTGAGTACGAAAAAAAAGGGTACAAACAAAATAAAGGTACGAAAAACTATTTGGGTACGAAAAAAATGGGTACGAATAAAAAATTAGGTACGAACAAATTTGTGTACGAAAAAAATTTGAGTACGACATATGGGTACGAAAAAACTTGGGTACGAACATAATATGGGCAGGAAAAAAAACTAATTTGGTTACGAAAACAAATTAGAGTACAAAAAAATAAAGGAAACAAAAAAAATAGGGTACGAAAACTATTTGGGTACGAAAAAAATGTGTACAAATAAAAATTTGGGTACTAAACAAATTTGGGTACTAAAAAAATGGGTACGATTTTTTTATTTGGGTACGAAAAAAATGGGTATGAAAAAAAAATTGGGTACGAACAAATTTGGGTACGAAAAAGATTGGTACGAAAAAAAAATGGGTACGAACAAATTTGGGTACGAAAAACATTTTGGTACGAAAAAAATGGGTACGAAAAAAAAATTGGGTACGAAAACAATTAGGAACAAAAAACATTTGGGTACGAAAAAAATGGGTACGAAAAAAAAAAATTGTTACGGAAAAAATTTGGTACGAACAAAAATTTAGGTACGAAAAAAATGGGTACGAAAAAAATTGGGCACGAAAAAAAAGGGGTACGAAAAAAATTGGGTACGTAAAATTTGGGTACGACAAAAATGATTACGAAAATCGAAAAATTGGGGTATGAAAAATCTAATTTGAATTGTCTAGCCCGTCAATTGTCTCCTGGGGGTGAATTGTCTTGGGGTTGCTATTAAGGCTACATGTACTTCCGGCCAAGCCACATGTTTATAGCGATTGTGCAATAAAAAACACCACTTTTTCGTGATTTAATCAAAAACTAGATTTTTCCCAGTAATAGCGAATACGCCAACAGGTAGATCGCGTTATATGTACAGTTAATGGAAAATTTCATAGGGCCATACATTGTAACTCTGTGAAAAATCATCTGACCAGAACCGGCTGATAATATGCATGTCTCCTCTTGGTAGTGAAGCTTCCCATTAAGTTAAATTGAATTCCAGTCATTAGTTGCTGAGAAATAGTCCGGACAAAAATTGTGCATGGACGGACAGACGAAGCGGCGACTATATGCTCCCCCCTTAAAAAATTTGGGGAGAGCATAATAAAAAAGTTGTGGCAATTTAAAGGTGGTACGCAAACTTTAAAATAGATTTATCAATTATATGCTTATTCTTAGTGAAAAAAAGGCCATAATTGTTACAAAATGCTTGATACAGTTATCTGCTTTTGTTTATACATTGGGGTCATGTTGGTTAAGAAGCAAAATACATGTATGAAAGCAATATGTCAATGGACATAGGAAATATATTCGAGGTGGTACGCAAACATTCCAATGCGCGCACCTACGCCGGGGTGAGTAGGATAGCTACACTATATATATATTTCATATATAATAGTCGAGCTCAAAAGTAAATATACTATAAACAACAAGCTTACCTCAATCACAATTTTAATGCAATGCAGTTAAACAATAAAGTTACAATGATATGCCAGGGATTGAAACTAACTTTTTACTATTGTGGGCAACCATCTTTAGTATTTTGGTTGCCCAGATAAAGAATAACGAGCCCAGAAATATGAACATGTGAATATTATTATATTTTTTTAATAAAATAATAGATAATTATATACATTTGCTGACAATACACATGTTCAATGCATGATGTATTATTATGAGCCTGAATTGAATCATGTCCTATTCCTATATAATGAATGTTATTTAACTAGTATTGATCCATGGTGATCAATTGTTTTTCAATTTTTATTGCACTGAATTGTTTTAAGATTAAAAAAAAAACAAGTTTACCAACTTTTGAAATTGAGTTGCCCAGGCCAAAATCTACTTGCCCCGGGCTCATGGGAAACCACTTATTTCCATCCCTGTATGCTCTTCATTTTCTGTTCTTCCATCCCATTCTCAAAATTAATTTTAAAGCACAATATTTTTTAATAACATTTGTATGAATTACTAACCATTATCACCCAAAACACAATTTTACAACGCTGTAATCGTGTCGTAGAGATTTAGTTTACTATTATCAGTGTTCTCTTTAAATACCGGCAGCCAGCGATTCTGCCGGTTACATTTACTCTTACATTTACATGACTGCTTCTTTTCCCAAATATATCAAGTAAATGTCATAAATGCTTTTCTTTTACTGCATAGTTGCCGGCCATATAACTGGTACTCAATTTTCTGGAAAACACTGAATTATGCATGAAAAACACACAATACTTAAAATCTTAGATTCGTTTTTAAAATAAATTGACACTTCCAGCTTGTCGCCATTAAAATCCAAAGATTCAAATAATTTTCCACGAGGTACGTCAACAATTGCGTAATCAAATGAATGAAAAAAAAAAGTAAAGAAAGCCGGACTTTACATAAATTCCAGGTTGATAAACACAACAAGGTAAAGGTACCTTGTAGTCGGTGAGATATAATAATAATACAGTTAGTAAGGCTCGTACCTTGGGTACGGTAAATATACTAAAACGTACCTGGGAATTTAAACACTAAATCGGTTGTTGTCGGGTATTTTGTAAAAATTAATTATGTTTACATTTATGTCAATTTTCTGTTCAATGGCATTTATATTATCAAAACTCATTGTTAAAATCAATGATGTGATTTAATTTTAAATCTTAAATTGTTTAAAGTCGCGTCATTGTATGACGTCGTCAAGTATAATATTTTCCGCGACATCGCACGCTCACTTTTTACCATCATAGATTTTTTTTAAAGAAACATTTTTTGGTTTGCAAGGTCCGTTAAATGGGGAACACCATATTCGGTATTATGTTTTAACAATTAATTCATGCTGTATAATAAATATTGAATAAGATATTTCGATATTGATTGAAAATGTTTCATATGTTATTTATGAAACCTCTTATTCTAATGAGTGTATGCTATTATATTATACTTTGAAAAGCATATCTGTTGTACTATAATCTTATTATTCAAATTAAATCGTTAATTTAACAATGCTTGTCGTCAGTGTTAGTCGTAAATGCTTGTGATCATTGTCGTCAATGTTAGTCGTCAATCCTTATCATCATTATACATGAAGGAAATAAAAGCAGAAACAGAGACGTATTCTTGATTACTTGCTTATTCCTACGACGTCCTCTCAACACTCAAACTAAAAAGCATGTTGATGCAGATTTTTTAAAAGAGAAGGTTGTTTGAGGTTAACAATATTGTTTTACGTTATCGGTAGCATGTTTAACGACATCGGATTTTTGGCGGATATACAACTCGGATACAATCTAATATTTGCGGGTATGTTTAAGTTTATTTACCGTACCCAGGGAACATGTAAGTAAAGTTAAGAGTACCCGGGGTACATGTACCGGTAAGTAGTACCCGAGCCGAGAATGACCAATCGAGCCTTCGTAAGTGATTGATGGTGTATGGGATAACATGCACTGAGGGTGTATATTTTTCATGAACAAGTCAATTGAAGGTGTTAGAGATGCATTGATCCATAACATTAAAAAGGGTAATTAACCAAGGGCTTATTAAAATTAAAACGATGATATTACATTGTACCAGCTGTTTATTGTTGAGTACTGTAAGCTTGCAATATTTTAAATAATGTAAACAACTTACCTTGTATTAAGTTGGCACATTGTTGTCAGATGTAGAAACGTTTTATACTTATTTCTGTTAAGTTGCACTGGCTGAACCAAAAGAATTATGTAGTCGTTTCTGAATAATCACGAAACAACCTACTAATGCATATGTGCTTGCCAGTTACTGAGTTTGTGCATTTCCATTCATTATATTATCGGCCTTGGCAAACAGCGTAGACCCAGATGAGACGCCGTGCGATGTCTGCTATTTCGTTACGCTGAAGATTTCCATATCCACGGGTGTTTTTGTGTCAAATGTTATGGTTTTTCAATAGATCGTATACTTATCTACAAAACAGCGAATTAGCGTTCACTTTACATCATCTATGTTATTTTGTTAATACTTTCTCGCGTTCTTTTCGAACTTGTATTGACAGCCATTGGTCGACGCCGTCTGCTATTTCCAACGATGAAGATTTCCATATCCACTGGCGTTTTTTTATGTCAAATGCTAGTGTTTTCCAATTGATCGTATACTGATCTACAAAACGGATAAGTAGCGTTCACTTTACATCGTTTGTGATGATGTTATTTTGTAAATACTTTTAAGCGTTCTTTCTGTCGAAGTCGGCCATTTTGACGTGTGTGAAAAAATACCGACATTCCCGCAATTACCAAAATCCCCAGGAATCCCCGAGATCCCACGAAATCCCCATTAATATTGATTATTTATCGAAAAACTGCGTATTTTAATATAGATTGTTGCGAAATACACTGAAATAACTAATGAAACATTGTTTTTATGAAAGTTTGATTTCGGATATTTCGGTAGGGTATCGGTATATCCACATAACGCATTTTGTAAATCCGGTTATGTAAAACTTGCGAAATTTTTTCGTGATTTCATCAAAAACTAGATTTTTCCCAGGTATAACGCCTACGCCAACAGGTAGATCGCATTCTTGTCCATATACATGTCAAATTTCAGCAAAATTAACCGACCCGTTTTCAAGGCGCCCAAATCGCGACTATATGCACCAACTTAATGAAACTTAGCCCCCTTTATCATTCGTTCGATTGAACGTCATCAATGATGACGTCCAATACATCACTCATTCCATACTTGATTACGCAATTTATGACGTATCTAGTGTGACGTCATTTCTCTGACAAAACATACTATCTAGTTTCTCTCAGGATTTTAGTGACAACAATTTTGACGTGTTGGTTTTAACAGTATTTTTAATATTTTAAAGCATCGAACGAATCATAAACGATTTTCGGAGTGTGTGTTTGTCATTCATAAGTGTTAACTTCGATAGGAATAAAATAATTCGCTACGACAGGATTACGATTTCGTTAATCGGTTTTTGGGTCAGAATGGTTAGCATTCGATACAAACGCTATCAAAAAAGAGTGTGGTTTAAAATACATTCCGATAATAGAGATGGAAAAACAGAAAATGAATTCCGACAAAGGGATGGAAGAACAGACAATGAATGTGTATATCGTTGTACATTTATTGTTATGATTAATGGATTAAAGTTGTCATTAAGGTAAATAAAATTTAGTTTTTGTTTTGCTGATGCATTTTGATTTCATTTTTTTACCAAGAAAAATATCACATTCTCGATTCGTTTTTTATTTCTTCTCTTAATAGTTTCGATAGGAAAGTATTAAAAGGAACAGTTTAATGTGGAACTATTTTTAGCGTGACACAATCGGTAGTTATTCGGTCGTCAGGAATGTAGGAGGCCCGACAAGAATAATTATATTGTTATGTAAATTAATCATTTGTCTTTGATAAAATGTGTCAACGACATGAAGCAGGATAAATCGAATACATGGTTGGTGCCGAGATGGAGAAAGTTTATCCGGTTCGGCCCGAAAAAGAAAAGTAGGGATCGCTAAAGCTCGCCCTATTTTCTTTTTCTAAGTCTCACCGGATAAACTTTCTCCATCTCGGCACCGACCATGTATTCTCTATATGACTTCTTATTTGATTGGGATATCTACAATTTTCTAGATCCGGATAACACCTATACGAACATGCTACTACAAGAACACGAACATCGTCATCATCTACGGTGTTTAATATAACTGTAGCTTGTCACGAAAGTGTAGACTGTATTGCAAATCCATGCCGTAGTTCAGATGTGATTTTTTAAATAATACTTTCGCAAAGGAAAAGAAAATGATCGTTTAAAATCGGGCCGTGAAATTCGAACGCGCCTACACGGATAATTGTTGTATATTTTCAGTCTTCATTCATTTATTTTTATATTGTCCAATAGCGAATACTGATTTGAACATCATAGTCCACTCTTAGTAGGTTTTGAATTTTACGGATTATAAATCCGTTTTCAAACATGTTTCAACTTTTTGTTTTGTTCATAGCAAATGGTCCATATAATACGTATAATCATTAACAAGTTACGACGTGCGCACGTCCTAGTTATCGCGTGCGCACGTCATAGCTACAGCATAGAAGAGACCGCCTAATAACATATTTCCTAGGTCACCTTTAGGTATACGAAGTTATGCCTTGTTTATATTTTAGTCAACCGTTTACTTCATTTTGTAAACCCTAGCTACATATTCACACAAACAGAAACACGTTTTTCGAAAAATCCATTTTACTTACTGGAATTAATGTGATAGAATTGTTAATACAATTTAATACAATATTAATAGACAAAGCTAGATGAGCCGCGTTATTCGAAAATTATTCATTTGTCATTTAATACCAGCGTAGCTTCGGCTAGCCTGTACATCTGCACAGTCTGGCTAGGAGCTACAACGTCCGATCATGAACCAGAAAACATGGCCTGACTTAATAGCGGACAGTGTTGCTCCTGATTAGCTATGGCGCATCTACGCTTGCCGTATATGATATAAGGCACATTTTCCCATAACGCGTGTCATTGGATCTAAACAATGTATACATGGCTTAAAATGATTTAGACAAAAAACAGAAGATTATGGTCAGGCTGTTGTACATTGTCTTAAAAATTATTAATGGTTTAGGACCTTTGACCTCAAGATTGTTTATCAGTTGTGTGTACAGTATGCCATAGATGATATTTGATTGGATTGGGTGGAATATCGATTGGCAGCCACGAGTGAAAATATATTTTTCTATGATCAAAAGTGAATTAAAATAGATATTCCACCCAATCCAACAAATTTTCTTTTTATTTTATGCTCACAAATTAATATTTTTATACGTTTCCCAATCCGTTCAAACCAATTTCCCTTTGGGCGCCCCAAAATATCATAACCGCTTTTACATTCAGCGTTGCAAATAGTTCACAAGAAAACAAACGTTAAACAATAACTTTTTTGTATTTACAATGCAACACATATCAAGTGTAAAGAAAAAAACACCGATAACATCATTTAAAAAATAAATAATCATATGATGACACAATTTGTTTATGTCATGTTTTCGTATAAATATGCGGAGTCTATTTATAGCGTAAATAATGTTAACAGTGTGTACATGAATGTTCAAGGGAAGTTACTCCGTATGTTGATATAAATATTCATCGAAGAGTTCTCGCTCTTGGTGGAAGAATGTGTGGGGGTTACAATGGGGTAAAAAAATAGTGCCGGTAAAACAGTGAAAATTATCGATAATTTTCACTGATAATTTTCACTGTTTTAACAATGAAATTATCAGTTTTAATTCACTGATATTTCTCTATAAACCACCGGAAAGCATAAAATAAAGCGTTGTCTCTACAAAAGCGATGGTTTTTATATGTACTGGTACAGCGCTAGATTATTCGCCAATTACTCCCTACCATCGGCCTAAACAAACTTAATTTGTTGCATAATCGTAAAAATGTATCATATTGAGCACCCTTATTCATGACTATTATTATCATTATTATTATTATTATTATTAACAAAACACTTATTATTTGTCATTCTGGAGGATTTCGTGGTCTTTTATTGAGTTTATACATTTAAGAACACATGCAACTGCAAAAAGTTGGATCTGTGGCAGGTTGTTTGTGCGACACAAAAAACATGGTCACTGCACTGTCTCTTGAGAAACTTCGGCCCGTTCTGTTACTTGTTATTATTTCTTCACGATAACATCAACACACATTGCTCGGTAGTTGAGCAAATTTGATCGAGGTGAGAAGGTTACTCGGATCCCGTAGTTCTTGAGTTTCGGGTGTAACCATTTATACCGGCAAAAACTTTTTTCAAGTTGTGTACGGTAATATTAAATAAATATGTACATTGTTTCAAGCGTTTTAAACTTGAAGCTCGAATAATATTTCATAATAACGGCGAAACACATTGATAAATGTTGTATTTAGATCTCGGAAGTTGGTTTTCGTAACAACGACGTTGCTTGTTATGCTAAAATTAACACTTATGTACTGGATTTTTTGTCATCCTCGAATTTCGATTGTTGAGCGTGTATCACTCCAGATGAAACAATGTTCATGTTCTACTCAGGAAATTGACTCCACAGATTTCTCAATAAACCTCAGGCTTATGATGCAGTGAAGCGTAAGTGAAATAAACATGTGATCTGCTAAATTGATACATAATCTGTTAGTAAGCAAGCCAACAATAAAGTGTGTTTCCATTTTTGTAGGTATGTCCGTATTTGAAAAAAGTCTTGAACGAAAAACAAGAGTCCACACATTTAGGGATCATTTTTCCGCGTAAACAGCTATCTCAGTATCTGCTAATATGTGTGTGTCTTATGACATAAACACTAAAAACAATATCCTTGGCAATTTGTTTTGCAACAATTTCGGTTAATTGTCCTGCAATATGAGTTTATTCCATGCAAGTATTTTTTGACACTAAGAGAGAGTTATTTGGCACTGAGAGCCAGTTGTTTCTTCCTCTTAGAGTGAGTTATGCTCAAATTCTAAACCGTTGTCAATCACTTATAGGAAGTATTAACGAGGAACATTATTCAAAAAGTGCATATGCGTTAAGAACACTAAAAACTATGGAATTGCGGGATATTAATTGTGCAACGTTTACTTTTTGGGGATGATTTGGAGATATGTGTTGGACACGACGAACCGTTTGGGAACAAGCATTTATTGAATTGCTTTCATTTTAAACAAATATATATATAAATATATTTCGTAAATTGTTCATCGTTAACATGCTTCAATTTATTCTGAAAGTCACATAACTAAGTAAGCCATGTTGTTTTTCTCTTTTTCTCATTTTGGGAACAGGGCCCGGACCCTACCAATTCGGAAAAATCGCGTTTTTTTAGAATGAACCCGGGATGTTGGTGTTTTGTTTTGCTAACAAATGCTTTCAAATTGAGAATAAAAGCGTTTGCAATATTATATTTACAAAGGTTCAACTCATATAGGTGAATACCTTAATAATACTAAATGCTGCAATTTATTACTAAAAAAAACAACCTTTTTTGAAATTGGGAATGATAATTTATTTTTACAAACCTCTCAATAAACAACAATTGGATGTTTGGATGCGGATTTCATAAGAGAGCGTTTATTCGAAAGATTGAATGTGACTTCCTTAAATAAAGGACCAACTAATTGTTTTTAATGAAAATTCAATACTGCTCCAGCAGCTGGAGTTTCACTTCTTTATATTGGCACGTATCCGAACGAACAAGAGTTGTGTAATGCCCGATAACCGAGGATTATGGAAACCATTTCGATATTTACCTGAAATTCTGTAAGAAAAATGTTTTAAATATGCGCAGTTCAGTATCGGTACATATGTATGCGCTTTTGTTATAGTGATAGAAAAAAATATGAACTATATCCTCCAAAAAAGTCAGCTAGTTAGAATTATCCTTACACAGTGTTTAAAATGTCGTTATACTATATCTTTTTATTCAATTTCTCGATATTTGACATTCCAGATATAACAAGTGACAACCGGTCGCATCTTAACAATTGCTATTTACGTGGGACTCGTTCTGGAAAAACCGGGGAATGTGCATGTGCGTAAAGTGTCGTCCCAAATAAGCCCGTGAAGTCCGCTGACGCTTATCTTCGACGACGACGATTTCCGCTTTAGGCCGTGAGCCAAGAACACTTTTGCTGCCCCCCTCCCCCCTCCCTGGGCGAATTTTGTAGACCCTATTTGTTCAATCCTATATATCCCCAGAGTCATTGTTTGCAAATGGCTAGCGGGGCGTTAGTGAGAAATTTAACTTTGAATATATGAGTGCAAAACTTGTTTTAATCAATTGTGTAGGTAACCTTATATACACAATGCAAACTTATGAGCAAAAAACTTATCGTAACATCCCTAAATTAAAAAAAATCGTAATCTATCAAAGCCTACCCTTTATGTTTATATAGTGATATTTTCTATCAAACATTTGCGTGACACATATAAATTTATACACATACTTGTATATGATTCACATACATATTCCTTTAACATACTTATTGTGTGTCAGACATATTATTTCAGATCATCATAACATAATTTCATCAAACAAATTACCAACAACCTTGTTAAAATAATGACAATAATAAATGTAACACTTATTGATCATGATGGAAATAATAACAATAATAGCAATAATAATGATGTTGATAATATAAAAAGCATATATAATAATACATCTCTCAGACAAATAATAGACCGATTAATACTTAACTTGGTAGATATTTACAACCGGATAATTGTATAATCTTAAATATAAACAATTGACTAGCGTAATATTCCTTTTATTATATACAACAACTAACGAAAACAGTTAACAATTGTATTGTTTACTTTAACAAAACTAACAAAACAATGACTTAAACGGTACGCCATAGTTTTTAAGACGCGTATGAAAACAGTTTATGTAAATTAACGTGCAAACATTCGAACCGGGAAAACACAGGTTTCCGACACGCTTACCTTTATGCCATCGTTAATCCAATATTTATAACAATTAAGTTGACAACTTTAATCCGATGTTTATAACAACAACGTTGAAACGATATGCACTTCCACTTCTATTATTTTATGTCTTTATGGAAACTTAGTTTAAACCACACTATTTTATTGTTTTCCTATCGAAATAAACATTTAGGCATAATAAACACACACTTCAAAATACGTTTAAAATTCGTTCTATATTTTTAACAAATAGTTTACTGTAAAAAAAACAACGCGTCCGACATGTCCTTAAATTCCAGAGAGTTTATATAAAAGTATTGTGTTTCGTCACAGAAATGACGTCACACGATGTACTACGTTATATATTTCGTAATATAAAATATTTATATACTCGGTGCGCGGAATGTGACGTCATTAAATGGGTCCAAGTAGTCCGGCTAGTATGGTAATACGGAATTGGAAACAGCGAGTAGCGTAATACGGGATTTTTTATTTCAACGATTGATACAACCTGTATATTGTTAAATGCATACAACAGGTATATAATGAATTTACTATTATTATTATGATTCTTATTATTGTTATAATAACAATAATAATAATAATTACAATTGTGTTTCAGACATATTATTTCAGATCATCATCACATAATTTTATCAAACAAATTGCTAACAAACTTGTTAAAATAATGACAATAATAAATGTAACAATTATTGATCATGATGAAAATAATAACAATAATAGCAATAATAATGTTGTTGATAATATAAATAACATACATGTATATAATAATACATCTCTCAGTCTCCACCGATTAATTCTTAACTTGGTAGATATTTATAACCGGATAATTGTATCAACCTAAATATACTTACTTTTATTATTATGAGGCTTATTATTGTTATAATAACAATAATAATACTAATTACAATTATTATTATTATTATTGTTGTACTTTCAAATTAAAGTATTACTAATGATTTGCCATTTGTTTCATTTCCATAAATAGACCACAGGAGTTATATCACTGATTATCACACACTTCATCAAGCAAATAGTCAATTTTAATACTATCATCATTGTGATTATCATTCTGATTGGTTTATCCTCTTGCAACTTTGTACAGAGTATGTCAAATAGATCACTGGGGAAAGTGTAACTATCAGTCAAAACATATACGATCTCATCTGCACCAAGTTTCCAGCCTCTATTTTGAACATCAGGCATGCAGGGATACCTTACATGGGCGTGTAACCAAATATATGTTTGTTAATTTGCACATCTGGTGAGCATGTTAAATGTTGCTTTCCATGGATGTAGCAAACTCAAGTCAATAGTGTTGCATGGGTTCAGAGTATAATCTTTGATCTCACTTTTCCAACAGAATGTATCAACCCGGACCTTATTAGCCCTTTGAGTAATTTGGCTTTCATTATAACATTCAAAATTCTCAATTTCCACAAACAAGTCATTACTACAATCCTGTCTTCACCAAACATAGCAAAGATTCGCATTAAATATGTTTGTTTCTCGAACATCTTTACTGGATCTACTTCCCCCTTCTCACAAATGCGCTCACAGTATCGCAACCAGAAAAGCTGTGAATTGAGGGTAACGCTGAACAAAAGTCATTTCCCTTAGTTTTTACAATCTGTTCTATGTCGATGAGTCTTCGTTTGTTTCCAGTTTCCATGCCAAATAGGATTGAAAACACAATTTGTCTCCAATACCTTAAAAGACGCAGTAAGCCGTCTGTATCGGTTAGTCTCATAATTATGGTTTCGATGTGAGGTTTAAATTATTATATGTGCATGGATAGCTAAATACTTCTTGTTTCTGCTTCCTCTTGAGGCAAAAACAGAGATTCGGCTGGGAATACCTCACTTACCATTCGTCATAGCTTGTAAGCAGACAGTATCGTTCACAAAGAACAAAACAAATTTGGCTACCCTGAAGTTGTTCTGCATATTTGTCAGTGCTCCATTGTTCCAATAGTAATTTTAGAAGCTGTGTTTTGTTTAAATCGTGTGAAAGAAAACTTTTTAGTCAATGGGCGTTTTGGTTTTTGCACCTGACAATAGAAATGTTGTTGATGAGTTGACTGAAGTTTCATGATAGGTATCTGTGACAAAATCACGACCACACTTTGGAAGGTGACCAAAAACCATCTTGGCTTCTTCGTCAAAGGTATCAGGCACTGATACCAAAGGTATCAGGCACTGATACTAAGCTGTGTAGTACTGGGTTGCCATCAATAATACTGGCAACTTCATCATTTGGTGTTGTTTCAATTAGTCTCCATGTGATGAATGTAAAAGCTTTGCTTAATCCGTTTTCACTGGCATTTCATCAGCTGTTTCGAAAGACCAAGGTACTGGAGACAGTGGATAAGAAAGTGTTTGTTCAAGATCGATATCATTCTGAAATGAAAGAAGGATCAATTGTGCAAATATGCTGCGTTCAGCTTTAAACTTGTGCCAGTTTGTTTTTACAGCTTCTAATGGTTTTAATCACTTCTGATAATCAAATGTCTTTAGTTTGTTTCGCTTGACAGGATCATGTAACAATACATTCTTTTCAATGAGACAACCAGTGATAAAGGCTTCCATAGCAGCAAAACCAATATCTACTGCTTTAAGAATGTTGACAGCTGCTTCAGGTTCAGCAGAAACATCCGATGATAAACAATACAACTAATCCATTGCATCCTCCAAATCAAATGGGTTTGGCAAATGTTTTGACAGTTAATCTTTGAGTTTATAGGTTGTATATGTTTCATTTTACGTGGGTGTTCGAGAAGGTTTGAGAATGTAGCTAAGGTCTCTTTTCTTCATTATTGTGTTATATTTTGTGATACTACGAGTATTGCTTTTATAAATTATAAAATACATCGTTGATTGTATCAGCGCGGATGGCCGAGTGGTGTAAGCGAAATACTTTTACTCCAGGGGTTAGTGGTTCGAGCCCAGTTCCGGTTTACTTTTTTTCTTTCTTTAATTTTATTCTAGTTTTTTTACTGGAGCTTGTTAGATCCAATGCTTACATTCATCAATATAAAGCATTTAATGACAAACTTTAATACATGGAATCATTATCAACAGCTGTGAATGTCATATAATGAAGAATATGACATCTCAACATGCCATTTTCCATTGTCTCAGCCGAATGCATGGGCATATTTTATTTTCGTTGCCATTTTCATGACTATCTAATAATTAGTCACGGTCGTTATTATGAGGCATTTTTCAAAACCCACTCGAATTTAATCGTTCATTCTAACACGGCACGCGACTTGTTTTCTATAGACAAAGAATGAAATTAAGTGTGGGTTATTCTGAAATAACTTATGGGCGGAGCTTAATGTTTCGAAAATAGTTCCGAATAAATAAAGAAAATATTGCAGTAAAATGCACGTGCTAAAATCCGCTCTAAAAGAAATGTAATAAATGTAGAATGTATATAAATGTAATGAAACAACAAATTGTATATTTGGTGATAAGTGGCATAACCACGCCTACAAAGAATGTTATTTGTTAGGAAACGTAATGCAGAAAACATTTATAGCATGTCAGCTTTTCAGTAGCATCAATAAACGTGACGTCATTAAGTTTCTACGATTGTTGTTTTCAATCAAAGTGACGTCATTTGCAAAATATTTATGAATGAAAACGACGCAATATGTTTGTACAATTCAATGACGTCACTAAATAGTGAACTTTGTACTAAGAAGGGCGGAGTATTGAAAAATTATAGTTCACGTCCTAAAGCTTGAACCAAATCAATCAGAATCGTGTTAGAATCGAAATAATATTTTTCTATGATGGTTTGTTGTCGAATAACCCACAGTAAGTTGTAAAGATGCGTGTTATCAAATCACTCGTGCTTCGCACTCGTGATTTAATTCCTACGCATCTATACTCCTCACTGTGGGTTATTCGACAACAAACCATGATAGAAAAATATTATTTCTTAATTAAAATGTGTTATTTTTTTAACGTGGAAAGCTGTTATTTGAAATAACCGAAGAAAAAAGACTACATATTTCATTAAAATGTTTTTCATATTTATCTTTGGTCTAAATTCTGTGTAATTATACTTGAACTGAGAGAGTGGTGAATTTTGTTTTTATTTTTTTACCACATTCTAACGTATTTCATGAACAGTAATCAGCTAGGAAGGTGGGGATTACGTTCACAAAGACCTTCTGTTCTTTGGCTCTCAAAGAACACACTAAAACCTGCTCAATCCAATACGTAAAATATAAAAAAAATCGGGAAATACTAACACTCCGCTTTCTACCGACATGTACAAAGTAGCTCAACGATCTATAAATAGATCTTTGAGTAGCTCAGTCGTCGCATGACCCACAGTCGTCGCTGGAGGCGATTGAACGGTGTGATAATCTTTATATAATTATGTGTATCCTAAATGCACAGATAGTTAACTTTGCATATTAATGAGATAAGGAAAATGAGAACAGACGATGTGTTAATAAGTTGAGAATTAGCTTAAATAGTGAAAAGTTAAAAGGAAATAACGTTTAATTTTGGCGAACCAAACGTGTGTCTGGTGGGTTGCAACCACAACCTACCAGAATATTGCTCAGGAAAACAGGTTTAACTTTTTTCTGAGAGCGAATGGCCATTGGATCACGAATACTTACACATAAACTGCACTAAGGGCGCAATTAAAATACCGCGATGTTGATTTATGAGGTAAATACTAACTAACATATCGAAATGATTGAAGCAAATATATTCGAAACAAATCGGGATTTAGGCAATACATTATACATGTAGACGGGTTATGTTAAAGGAAATTGTGTTTGGAAAACATTGACGCAATTTCTAGTGAATCATTCTATGGCTTATGACTTTAAGACCCGGAAAAAGCAAACAGGAAGCATAAAATATGTAGGCACAAATAACGTTTTTTTAGCGGACAAAAACATATAATGTGAGAATAAATAAAACAATTCGCAACACAATGAAGACTGTTCAATATTTTGCTTGCAGTATGCATATAATGTTATATAGTCGTTTGTTTGCTTAAAAGTAAATAGCATCGCGAAAATAGATGACGTGGGCACAACAGTTTCGAGTTGTATAGGTATGTCAAAATCTGATACTTATATACTTTTGACCTTGCTAGTACTTTATATGGTAGCATACTTCTGCATAGGCCAACTATCATTTTCTAGTTAATTCGAAAACTTGTTAAGAAAACTAAGGAAACTCGAGAACAATATAGAATCTTGACTTTTTTCGTGAGTAAATTATATTGTAATAACGATCAAAAGTAAAGGGGGATAACTTAATGAAGTTTTGCTGTTTTTTTTGCAAAATGTACGGATGTCACAAACAATTTTAAAACTTATTTTCGTTGGAGGGATTAAAAAAAAATTGCAAACATTTTTGGATTTTATATGAATTTGAAACTCGGGAACAATATAGGCTTATTTGGTGATAAAATTATATTGCAATAACAATCAAAAGTAAAGGGGGATAACTTCACGAAGTTTTACTTGTTTTGCAAAATGTACAGATGTCGCAAACAATTTTAAAACTTAAGGATTTTTGTTGAAGAGATTTAGAAAAAAAGTTATTTTGCCAAATTTTTGGAATTTTTATGATTTTGAACTTTTTTTTAAATACATTATTTTCTATTTCTTTATCGTCTACAGGATGAGGTCAAAATCCGAAATTTTCAATTTAATAATAAGACGTATGTGAAAAAAAAGATTGTTTCGCCTAATGCTGTGTGTACACTAAAACAAATCGTAACACGGCACGTGCCAAATTTCATATAAACAAGAAGAAAATCGCCTATGGGTTATTCTGCAATAATTATAGGCGGAGCTTATACACTGAAAGCACGCTCTGTAACTAAACAAAACATGCCGATACATTTCCACCAGCGTAATGATCCGGTATTTTATGAATGAAAGTCACGTCTGATCGAAAGAACAGCCGAAAGTTATTTTATAGGTGGAACTTCATAAACAAGATCACAAGACAAATAAGCTACATTGTATAAATATTTAGTAAAAACCGTATTAGAATCGAAATAATTCGTGTACGTTATAGTTTGTTGTCGAATAACCCAAGGCCGGAGGTTTAGATGCGTATGGATTAAATCACGAGTGCGAAGGGGGTTATTCGACAACAAACTATAACGTACACGAATTATTTCTTAAATATAATTTGTGATGAACTTCTTTTTATTGTTAATGAAAAGTATCTGGTTATCTACAGCAGGATTTTGCCTACAAAAATTGGTATCAAAGGATCGTTTCATGGCGTGTGTACTTTAATTCAATATTTTATCTCGCCCAATATGTAACAATTTGATAATATACATAGTATTTTAATCGCTGCACGTCAAAGAATCATCCTTATGTTTTCCTAAAAGGAAGGCCAGATTTGGCCAGACATATGAATCTCTATTTTAAGCCAATCGAGATAAGTCGCTCACTCTTCGTAAAATGTATCATCACGTTTCGATGTGTCGCTGTTAGATTTTACACCGATTGCGGTTTATTATGTGTTTCGATTTATACATGCTCTAATTTTGAAAAATGTTACCTGGTATTGCTATAGTTGGGTTCTTATTATAAAATGGTTAAATAGTAACCAAGTAGCTCTTGTATTGCCAGTAAATTTGAATTGTGACGCTGTGAGCTTATTTATAATAATCAAAATTGAATGTTTTATGATTTAATGTTGTTCAAGTGTGAGCTTCTTAAAGGGGCTTTTTCACGTTTTGGTAAATTAACAAAATAAACAATATTGTTTCAGATTCGCAAATTTTCGTTGTCGTAATGGTATTTGTGTTGACGTTATTACATAAAATTATTTATTCGTTACCTTATGCGGTTTTTCTAGAAATATAGTCCTTTGCAATAGCGAATCAGGTTAACTTTTGCCTGCAGGTTTAAAGGTTTTCTGACAGGTATTTATTTTTCTTTGAAAAAATCATAATGCAAACTATGTGCATAATTTTGCGTATTTTATTTGCAGACAATACAGACAACCATGCGAGAAGTGCATAAGTAATCTTCAAGTCAGCCCAATATTTGAAATGTGTACGTAACCTAGCATAGTTATGAATATCTTTACTACAGTATAAATATGGTAAAGATTGGATGTCAAATATATTGTTACTGTTCAAGTTCTCGTTACTGTAACGCTGGCGTAAAATTTTTTATTGACAATGGAAAAAAGGTTTGAGACGAAAGAGGCCCAAAACTGGCTTAAATGTATGATTGCAACATATACGACCAGGGACGTAATTGCACAATTAGCCAAACTCGGATTTAAAGCATATTACAAGGATATACGACAGGATATGCTTGCAAAACACGGTATACTTAAAACAACTACGTGTAGTTCGTGTATTGATCCCTCAAAACAGTGCCGCCTGTGTTCAGAAATAGGTCATCGCATTTGGGACTACCATCGTTTTAAACGAACACATTTGAAAGGCCCATCATGGAGCAATACGGACATGACAAAATGGTGCAGTGATTCATGGGAGTTAGCGAAGTGTTACATGCCTCCCACCGGTTACAAGAATAAAACAAGTGCTGACAGAACAGATTTCAACGGAATAATTGGTGCTTTAATCAACTGTACCTGGATGCAGAATTACTTTACAGATGATCTTAGCCAGAATACTAATATCTGCATGAAGGTATTTGGTAATTAACTTGTCAGCCTGTATTTATCAGTAATTGACGTACGAAATGGGTTTCGTATGCCATGTTACAAGTGCATATCTTTGTAAAATTATGTCCTTACCTATTAATTTGACAGGCGCGAGAAGAAGTAAACGCACTTCGGCACATACATGACACAAACATAGATGAAGGGGAAATGATCAGCCTCTTCGATTGTC
Source organism: Dreissena polymorpha (assembly GCF_020536995.1). Lineage (NCBI taxonomy): Eukaryota > Metazoa > Mollusca > Bivalvia > Myida > Dreissenidae > Dreissena > Dreissena polymorpha. The sequence continues at coordinate 66,445,553 of NC_068364.1, forward strand.
TTTTCAATCTCCTTAATGATCCTGCATACCTGAACAGCTTTAAACCAGCAGTGGAAGCAAGAACATACCTTACTCAGGTAATGTTCCTTACTCCTCAAATAACATTGAAGAACCAAGAACATATCAATAACATGGTTTGTTAATGTAGATAGTTAAAATACGAACCATTTAGGGAGACATATGCTAGTTGACTAGTATTATTATAATTAGCCCTACACTTATTACTTTTATATGGAAATCTGTAAACATGCTAAAAAGTCTGAATACTTGTTTTCTTTCCAAACCGGGGATGCATTTGTATCGTCAATTATGTTATGTTTCAGCTTCAGAACGATAAACTGCTATTGTCCGACACGTTGACAAAATGCTACGAAGACCTAAAGGAAGGTGAGAATACATAATAACATGTTGTTAAAACGAAAATGTCTTATATGGTACCTGTTTTATGATCAGACAGTGCGGCGGATAATTCAGTACTTAGTATCAACATATCATATTGAATGCAATGCAGGGCAGGTGGTTATCTGGATCAAATGTCAGAAATGTAAGCTACCAAACGAAACAAAACAACAACTGGTCAAATAATAGTCATAAACTGAAAAAGCCTTTAAGCTGAATTATGTCCCTTTTTATGACATGTTAAAGTATGCCTTCAAATTGATCAAGTTCATATTCACATAGCGTTTCCATACCACATGTATAAACCTGTGTAGTAACTACATATATTCAATTAAATCTTTACATGTTTCTTTGTGACACGTCGTTACTAACCAAGGTCCATGACTCAGACCTGTTTTTAAGCATATTGCTATCCTCTTTGTAAGTATACATTAGGGTTAAACTTGTCGTCCCTGACTCTACTACATATATAAAAATAACACTTTACATAGGTGTTCACTTACGATGTTTAGGATCATGCAAGTCGCGATTCGTTTAAGTTGATCACAAATATTTTTAATAAATTGTTTATTATTTTTTCGGTAGGATTCTTCATAATCTTAAATGTTTTGGAAGAGTTCCTACAATCCATATTTGAACACAATTGAATTTGAACAATTTAGATCTTGAGATCTTACACAGCGTTGCGTGATATGTAGAATCTCTTGCCGCATCAATGAAGTATAAGTCATACATGCGAAAGATAACGTACGGTACCTCATTTGATAAAAGGGCTAAAGGTCCTATATTACAGGACTTCCAGTTTGTTAAAAAATTCAGTGAATAAATTAACTTTAAACAAGAAAACACAACTGGGAGGAAATATAAAACTTAAAACCTATTGATTGTTGTTTGGATTATTTATTATTTTTTAATTCTAATATTCTTTAAGCATGCACATGTTTTACCTATTTACCCATACGGGTAACTTGCTGGCCTTATCTATGTAACATTCTCCTTGTAACCTGTCCCCGCATAAAAATCAACACAAAAAAGCAATTTAACATGTATTTAAAACATGTTATACTTGAACAATGAGTATTCTAACATACAGATTGGACTGTATAATACGTTCGTTAAAAGCTACAATTATTTTTTCAGAGTTTCGCGGAGATTTAATACGATTCTATACAACGACGAAAAATACTGTGTCTGTTTCACCACTACGTCAGGGTCATGACAAACCTATCTGGGATATCTTTGTGTCACCGAAATTAAGCCACATAAAACTACAAAAAAATGGTTCTCGAAAGAAAACGGAAAACGCAATAAAACAATACAGAAACATATTTTTTAAAAATGAAAAGCTGTGTAGTCGTGTGTTTATTCAAGGAGAACCCGGTATAGGGAAAACAACGTTCCTTATTAAACTTGCTCTTGATTGGTGTGATGCAGTTTCTGAACACAATTCTATTCACAAGGCTTCATTTAGTGATATCGACACACTGAATGGGTTCGAGTTTATCTTTCACATATCGTTGAGAGATGCACATGCCCAACGTGAGGTGGTAGAGATGATTAAAACACAAATTATCGACACCATTTACACTGGTGATAAACGCGAAGTTGTCTTTCAGCTTGTACACAAAATCCTTGCACGGGAGACATGCCTCGTATCTATGGATGGGTTGAACGAGTGGGTTGATCCTTCTCATAAATATGTTTCACCGTTAATGGCAAGCTGTTTTACAAAGTGCGTTTCATTAATTACTACACGACCATGGAAAATGGCGGATGAGCGAATCAAGGATTCTGAAATTGAAAGACTTATCGAAATTGAAGGGATAACTGATCCAAGGGAGCTAACGGAGAACATACTCATCAGTTTTAACACTGTCAATCAAAAGTCACAGACTGAGTTCATGGAATACGTAAATGAACGTCAATTGATGCAGCTTCTTATTTCACCATGGTTGCAGACAATGTTAATAAGCTTGTGGATGAACAATAGCGATTTTAAAGGTTCATTGTGTGAAATAAATTGTATTCTACTTGACCTTAGTTTTAAAAAAGGGAATGCAAAAGAAGGATATTTTAGAAAAGGAACTTGCTTTCCGTGCTTATCGAACACAAGCTTTATTGAACCACATTGTGAGATTTTAGACGCGCTTGCAAATGCTGCATTTCATTTCACGTTTTCTTCACAAAAATCCCTAGTGTTTTCCAAACGGGAATTACTGGATTTTATGTCCAAAGAGCAACTACAAATCTGCCTCGATGCTGGCCTGTTGACGGTAATGTTTAAGTCAGAATTGTTGTTAAATAGTCCACGAATGTCATTTGTACATGAGACGGTCCAGGAATTCCTAGCTGCATATTATATAGCAATTTCACAGACGAATGCTATAGAAAATTTACTGAGCAAACATAAATTTAATGTGTTAGAAATGAGCCAGATAACTATATATATGTGCGGGCTTGCTTGTAAGATAGCTAATGAACTAATAAACCGTCTGACTGACGGCGACTTCTTCAATGACATCAACATTGCACTAAGCAGGTATTTACGATATTTTCATACTGAGAAATTAGCAGCATTTAAAACAGATTATAAATCAATAGAAAATATTGGAAAATTTTCAAATGATAAGAGGGACTTCGATTCGCGTATGTTAGCTGTATCATTCTTATTCCAGCGCATGATGATTACAGGTTTCATTGAGGCTAAAGCCAGCGGTCAGAAGGATATTTGTTTGAAGTGCAGGGACTTTATATTCAATGAATATCTCAACCAGTCAGAATCAAACGCATTACGTGCACTGTTAATGTACAACACATCCAATGTCAGGACACTTATTTTAGAAAGTAATATATTGCAAATAAGCGAAATACTGATCGTCCTTCAACAGTCAAGGGATTGTCTTGAACGTGTTAAGGCCAGAGTTACTCCGGAAATATATAAGGCATTTTATAATTTAAACCTGAAAGAGCTGCATTTTATCGGAAGAATCAACGTATCTTTAATAGCTGATGTGCTTACCTCCCTGTCTAACTTAAAGTATTTATACATAGAAGATTCAACTTTTCACAGAGAAATCCCTATCTCTGCCACTTTAAGAAGCTTAGATTTGACGAAAATTACGTTTACTGTCGAGTTTCTTCAAAGGTTACTAAAACAATTATCTTTATTTAAACACGATTTTTTTTTAGAAATGTGCGATGTGAATGTCACCGATTTCAATAAACATATACTTCAATCAGAACTATTACCTTTTGACATGTCAAATATCTTCATACACGTGAAGCAGGGTAACAATGACCTATATGATTTGCTGAGTTGTACACCTATCGTATACATGTGGCTTATGACGTCAGACGATGCTGCATTAGCATCAGATATTTTACCCACATTCAGTAAATTAAAAAAGCTCGTATTACGCGGGACCTTTATGGGTCGATGTGATCTCCAGATGCCTTCATCATTGAACTGTATCAGTCTTGAGACAAGCGAATGCTCCTTTGAGTGGCTGTGCAGCTTGTTGATCAAGCTTTCTGCATTAGGTCATCTTGTAAGGTGTAAGCTGTATAACTCTGTACTGCAATCACATGAAGAAGATTGCGACGCTGATTCGAATATACATGAATATGACCTGCGTTCTAAACTATTGGCATGTGATATGTCTAATATTGAGATATTAGTAATAAATGGCAGCAATGAACTGTTTGAGATATTTCGTGACACAAGTATAGGGATCCTAGACTTGAGAACTGCTGATTGTGTTTCACTAACAAAAGAAATTCTGCCCACACTCAGTAAATTAAAAAAGCTTCTATTATGGGGGATCTTTGTGAGCAAATGTGATCTTCAGCTGCCAGCATCGTTAGACTGTATCAGTTTTCAGACAGGTGAATGTTCTTCTGAGTGGCTGTGCAGCTTATTGATCAAGCTTTCTGCATTAGGTCATCATGTAAAGTGTGAGCTGTCCAACTTTGTAGTGCAATCGCGTGGAGAAGATTGCGACGTTGATTCGAATATACATGAATGTGACCTGCGTTCTGAACTATTGGCATGTGATATGTCTAATATTGAGATATTAGTATTAAATGGCAGCAATGAACTGTTTGAAATATTTCGTGACACAAGTATAGGGATCCTAGACTTGAGAACTGCTGATTGTGCTTCACTTACATCAGACATTCTTTCCACACTCATTAAACTAGAAAAGCTTTATTTATGGGGGACCTTTATGGGTCGATGTGATCTCCAGATGTCTTCATCCTTGAACTGTATCAGTCTTCAGACAGGCGAATGCACATCTGAGTGGCTGTGCAGCTTGTTGATCAAGCTTTCTGCATTAGGTCATCATATAGAGTGTGAGCTGTGGAACTTTGAACTGCAATCACATGAAGAAGATTGCGACTCTGATTCGAATATACATGAATGTGACCTGCGTTCGAAACTATTGGCATGTGATATGTCTTATATTGAGATATTAGTAAAAAATGGCAGCAATAAACTGTTTGAAATATTTCGTGACACAAGTATAGGGATCCTAGACTTGAGAACTGCTGATTGTGTTTCACTCACATCAGACATTCTTCCCACACTCATTAAATTAGAAATACTTTATTTATGGGGGACCTATCTGGGTCGATGTGATCTCCAGATGCCTTCATCATTGAAACGTATCAGTCTTCAGACAGGCGAATGCACATCTGAGTGGATGTGCAGCTTGTTAATCAAGCTTTGTGCATTAGATCATCATATAGAGTGTGAGCTGTGGAACTTTGTAGTACAATCGCGTGGAGAAGATTCCGACGCTGATTCGAATAAACATGAATGTGACCTGCGATCTAAACTATTGGCATGTGATATGTCTAATATTGAGATATTAGTAATAAATGGCAGCAATGAACTGTTTGAAATATTTCGTGACACAAGTATAGGGATACTAGACTTGAGAACTGCTGATCGTGCTTCCCTTACATCAGACATTCTTCCCACACTCATTAAGTTAGAAAAGCTTTATTTATGGGGGACCTTTATGGGTCGATGTGATCTCCAGATGCCTACATTATTGAACTGTATCAGTCTTCAGACAGGCGAATGCTCCTTTGAGTGGCTGTGCAGCTTGTTGATCAAGCTTTCTGCATTAGGTCATCTTGTTAAGTGTGAGCTGTGGAACTGTGTACTGCAATCACATGAAGAAGATTGCGACGTTGATTCGAATATACATGAATGTGACCTGCGTTCTGAACTATTGGCATGTGATATGTCTAATATTAAGATATTAGTATTAAATGGCAGCAATGAACTGTTTGAAATATTTCATGACACAAGTATAAGGATCCTTGACCTAAGAACGGCTGCGTCTGTTTCACTAACAACAGAAATTCTGCCTACACTCAGTTAATTAAAAAAGCTTCTATTATGGGGGATCTGGGTGAGCCAATGTGATCTTCAGCTGCCAGCATCGTTAGACTGTATCAGTTTTAAGACAGGTGAATGTTCTTCTGAGTGGCTGTGCAGCTTATTGATCAAGCTTTCTGCATTAGGTCATCTTGTAAAGTGTGAGCGGTGGAACTTTGTAGTGCAATCACGGGGAGAAGACAGCGGTGATGATTTTGATAAACATGGATCTTACATAAGATCTAAACTATTGTCATGTGACTTGTCTAATTTTCAAATATTAGTAAAATATGGCAGCAAGGATTTGTTTGAAATATTTCGTGACACAAGTATAGGGATCCTAAACTTGAGAACTGCTGATTGTGTTTCATTAACATCAGACATTCTTTCCACACTCATTAAATTAGAAAAGCTTTATTTATGGGGGACCTTTATGGGTCGATGTGATCTCCAGATGCCTTCATCATTGCAACGTATCAGTCTTCAGACAGGCGAATGCTTCTCTAAGTGGCTGTGCAGCTAGTTGATCAAGCTCTGCATTAGGTCATCTTGTAAAGTGTGAGCTGTGTAACTTTGTACTGCAATCACATGAAGAAGATTACGACGCTGATTCGAATATACATGAATGTGACCTGCGTTCTAAACTATTGGCGTGTGATATGTCTTATATTGAGATATTAGTAGACAGTGGCAGCAAGGAACTGTTTGAAATATTTCTTGACACAAGTATAGGGATCCTAACGTTGAGTACTGCTGATTGTGTTTCACTTACATCAGACATTCTTCCCACACTCATTAAATTAGAAAAACTTTATGTATGGGGGACCTTTATGGGTCGATGTGATCTCCAGATGCCTTCATCATTGAACTGTATCAGTCTTAAGACAGGTGAATGCACATCTGAGTGGCTGTGCAGCTTGTTGATCAAGCTTTGTGCATTAGATCATAATATAGAGTGTGAGCTGTGGAACTTTGTAGTACAATTGCGTGGAGAAGATTCCGACGCTGATTCGAATAAACATGAATGTGACCTGCGATCTAAACTATTGGCATGTGATATGTCTAATATTGAGATATTAGTAAAAAAATGGCAGCAAAGAACTATTTGAAATATTTCGTGACACAAGTATATGAATACTAGACTTGAGAACTGCTGATTGTGTTTCACTAACATCACAAATACATGAATGTGACCTGCGTTCTAAACTATTGGCATGTGATATGTCTAATATTGAGATATCAGTAAAACAAATGGCAGCAATGAACTGTTTGAAATATTTCGTGACACAAGTATAGGGATACTAGACTTGAGAACTGCTGATTGTGTTTCACTTACATCAGACATTTTTCCCACACTCTTTAAATAAGAAAAGCTTCATTTATGGGGGACCTTTATGGGTCGATGTGATCTCCAGATGCCTTCATCATTGAACTGTATCAATCTTGTTTATCAAGCTTTGTGCATTAGATCATCATATAGAGTGTGAGCTGTGTAACTTTGTAGTCCAATCACGTGGGGAAGATTGCGGCGCCAATTCAAATATACATGTATCTTACCTTCGATCTAAACTATTGGCGTGTGATATGTCTAATATTAAGTAAAAAATGGGAGCAAGGAACTGTTTGAAATATTCCGTGACACAAGTGTAAGGTTTCTGGACCTAAGAACGGCTGCGTCTGTATCACTTACATCTGCTATTAGGCACTCGTTTTTTTTATTTGGTCCCTGTATTTAAGAAAAAAGAATAACAAGCAAAATATCTTAAAACCCGCTATATCCCTTCATTTCCTTACATTGATCCCAACAGATCTTATACACATGCTCCTTGAAAATAAATAAGAAATTAAACTGTTTCAAACAGCATATGCACCTACAATGTTAAAACATGTCACCGGTGTTCCATCTGGCTATAATTGCATTCGAGTCATTACTGATCAGATGTGCCGGCGGCGTTTATTCTGAAATTATGATATTTGAATATAATAGGTGCGGCCAAACTGCGCAGTTCTTTCACAAAGATGCATACTTATCTTTCCATAACACAGGAAAATAAAAATCATTTAAAATTTTATTGTTTTAAAATGTAAATATAATTCGTTCATAATGTTGCATTTGAAATATAGTACCCTCCCAGTTTACATATGTCTTCAATTTTATGTTCAATATTAACTCATTCAATGTTTAAACGTTTCTGTACAGTAAAACAAACTGCATTGTTTCCTACGTTGTCGTTGTATTTGCTTTTGTACACATACTAGTAATGTTGTTCTTATCAGTTTTACGCAAAATATAATTTACTTTACTGTATTTTATGTGTATGTTTTGCATGACACATTGTATCGATCTATATTCAAATGTGTCAGTTTTCCTTCACAAGGAGCGGGCACAAGGATCAATTCATGCAATAAATTGGAATCGTACATTTCACTTTATCAATACGAAACAAACATTGTATGGAATGAATATTATCTGAAACCAATATTTATTACAAAACTCTGTAGCTATGATGTTCTTATGTTGTTTTTTTAAAGCATTTATGCCGAAAGGATGCATCGAGTGACATATACTTCAATGACTGTAAATTTAAGTTAATTGAATTGTATATAGGGTTGCATTTTGCTTTATTTATTTTTAAATTTGTTTTGATACTTGTGCACATTAATTGTGGCAATGAGAACATGTATGTTGTCATTTTTTAACATTAATATCATAGTAGGAGGGATGGCAGTAAACAAACATAAAAATATCCAAAAACATTTCCGGTGAAATATAGTAGGCATGTCAAAATATGTTCCTGCCGAAAAAATGTTTATTTTTTAATCAATATTGTAACATTATTTTAGTTGCACATGTGTCGTCAAAGATAAAACCATTTTCGGTTCGGTTAAATTATCGCTATTATCTTTCAACATAATTGCAATTAATGTATATTTTGAAAAATATATTTCGCAGTTCTCATAAGGTTTTTAAATACATGTAGTTAGATGCATTGAACAGCTTTGGAAATCGTTTTAGGATAGCTAGTTAAATTCTATGCATATTCGGTGTATGTATTCTTTTTTAAGTTATTCTTTGTTATTTATTGTTGTAGTGAATAGATGTTATCAATGTATTTCATAGAGATTTATTAATAATTGTAGAAACACAAATGAGCTCGTTTTGGTTATTTAGTAATAGCAACATGAAATGCATTTCTAAATAACACTTTTCAAATAAGTAAATTGTACATGCATTTGTTTGTTGACGCTATGTAATTTTTTATGATATTTGATACTCAGACACTGTGTATGTGTTGTAAAAGCTTCAGGCTCTATAGATTACCGCACATTACAATGTAAACTTAAATAGCACATACTGTTTTAAGGTTCCGAACAGCGAGATTTGCAAATACTATGTCTTAAGACACTTAACGGCGTTTCAACATTGTTAGTTAATAAATGATAGTTGTAGGTCATAGTTTGTTTTGTCTTAATACGTGTTATAAAATCACTCGCGCTTTGCTCCCGCGATATAGCCACTACGCCGTAGGTTATTTTACAACAAATAATGACAAACGAGTAACGTTTCATATTTCTCGCGGCTTTATACTAACTATTAATCCTAATAATGTCTCTTAAATTGAGCGTAATTCATACATTCTAAGCTTAGCTAATTACCGTCAGCTAAGTATACTCATGTTCACAAATTATTAGAGTCTTCTTAACAAACTGTTACATGTTGTTTTTTTATATTTCAAGTTTTTAATATATATATTTTTAGAAGTGGACCATGATAACATCACGTCACGTTTTGTATAGGTGTGTTCATATTTTTGATTATCCCCACGTTTTTCGGAGAAAAAGTGGGAATATTGTATTGATGTGCGTCTTTCCGTCCGTCCGTCCTGGCCACGTGCTCCTCCTACACTATTAGCACTAGAACCTTGAAACTTACATACATGGTAGCTATTAACATATGTGCGATGGTGACAGTGACGGAATTTTGATCTGACCCCTGGGTCAAAAGTTATGGGGGTTGGGGCGGGGCCGGGTCAGAGATTTTCACTCATTTTTTATGTTATTGTACATTAACTTCTTCATTTCTGCACCGATTTACTTCAAATTGATACTGAGCCTCTCTTATGACACTAAGGTCAATCTCAACTATGCATGGCCCCATTACCAACCCTGGGGCGCACAGGCCACATAGGCCGCGCCCACCCAAAATTGCCTTTTACTATAATTTCTTCATTTCTACATCGATTCTCTTCAAATTGATACTGAACCTCTCTTATGACAATACGGTCAATCTCTGTTATGCATGACCCCATTACCAACACTAGGGCACTCCGCCCACATAGGCCACGCCCACCCAAAATTGCCTTTTACTATTATTTCTTCATTTCTACACCGATTCACTTCAAATTGATACTGAACCTCTCTTATGACAATACGCTCAATCTCAGCTATACATGGCCCCATTACCAACCCTGGGGCGCCCCGCCCACGTAGGCCACGCCAATCCCAAAATTGCCTTTTACTATAATTTCTTCCTTTCTACACCGATTCACTTCGAATTGATACTGAACCTCTCTTATGACAATACAGTTAATCTCAACTATGCATGGCCCCATAACCAACCCTGGGGCGCCCCGCCCACATAGGCCGCGCCCACCCAAAATTGCCTTTTACTATAATTTCTTCCTTTCTACACCGATTCACTTCAAATTGATACTGAACCTCTTTGATGACAATACGGTCAATCTTAACTACGCATGGCGCCATTACCAACCCTGGGACGCCCCGTCCACATAGGCCACGCCCACCCAAAATTGCCTTTTACTATAATTTCTTCATTTCTTCACCGATTCACTTCAAATTGATACTGAACATCTCTTATGACAATACAGTCAATCTCAACTATGTAAGACCCCATTACCAACCCTGGGGCGCCCCGCCAATAATAGGCCACATCCACCCAAAATTGTCTTTTACTATATTTTTTTTCATTTCTACACCGATTCACTACTTATTGATACTGAACTTCTCTTATGACAATACGGTCAATCTCAACTATGTATGGCCCCATTACCAACACTGGGGCGCCCCGCCCATGATAGGCCACACCCACATAGGCCACGCCCGCCCAAAATTTCCTTTTACTATAATTTCTTCATTTCTACACCGATTCTCTTCAAATTGATACTGAACCTCTCTTATGACAATACGGTTAATCTCATCTATGCATGGCCCCATTACCAACCCTGCGGCACACCGCCCACATAGGCCACGCCCACCCAAAATTGCCTATTACTATAATATCTTCATTTCTACAACGATTCTCTTCAAATTGATACTGAACCTCTTTTATGACAATACGGTCAATCTCATTTATGCATGGCGCCATTACCAATCCTGGGCCGCCCCGCCCACATAGGCCACGCCCACCCAAAATTGCCTTTTACTATAATTTCTTCATTTCTACACCGATTTACTTCAAGTTGATACTGAACATCTCTAATGCCAATAAGGTCAATCTCGACTATGTATGGCCCCTTTACCAACCCTTGGGCGCCCCGCCCATAATAGGCCACACCCACCCAAAATTGTCTTCTATTATAATTTCTTCATTTCTACACCGATTCACTTCTAATTGATACTGAACTTCTCTGGTGACAATACGGTCAATCTCAACTATGCATGGACCCATTACCAACCATGGGGCGCCCCTGGGTCAAACATGCGGCGTGGGAATATGCGTCGGCCTCTGCCGCGCCATTTCTAGTTTATAATGTTGTGATGTTTACTAATGATTGTCCTAGAAATTAATCAGGCCTGAACTGATTTATCTTTTTTTCCGCGAAAATCTTATCACGCCTTTTTATATTACTGTTTTCGAACAGTTTATTTTAATCTACCATAATAAAACTACCAAAAGATAGTGCTACTCCAAAAGATAGTGCTACTCCAAAAGATAGTGCTACTCAAAAATATAGTGCTATTCAAAAAAGATAGTGCTACTCAAAAAAATAGTGCTACTCAAAAAGATAGTGCTACTCAAAAAGATAGTGCTACACTCAAAAAGATAGTGCTACTCAAAAAGATAGTGCTACTCAAAAAGATACTTATTTTGTGCGTGGAGTGATTGTAACATGATTTGGTGAATCATAGTGTTGTTATTTTAAACATATGACTATTTACGACAAGTGAACTTTGTTGTCTTAATAATTTGACAAGTACAATCTTACCGTCGGTAAATGAATACGGAATTTACGAAATGTTCTATTGTTAGTATTGGTAAACATATAGTTAACCTTGCTCGTGAACCAAATGTATAGCATTTGTATAACTATGTAAACTGTACTGCGACCGATATGTGTGATTCTATAAATTAATTTATTGTTTAATGTGTCTACTGTTGGTACTTATTTTATCGTCATGTCACTCCGTAACATTCTTCCATTTGCCTGTCTATAATATATATTTTCTCTATCAACTCTGCCCCCATTACTAAAAATCATAAATGATATTTTGATTCAAACTCATGGCTTAGGAGGAGAGACACTTTATAGAATTGGAACTTTCTTATATTTGTATAATAATGGGTTATAAAACTAGACATTGATTTTCCAAAGATTTAATAATATATGTGTCACAAATAAGTGCCATAATCATGTTACCGTGTATATTTGGAATAGTCTATTTCAAAAGACAATTGTTACGTATATTTGTTTGTAATGTTTTGTTTAAAGAATGAGATCGTATGCAAACAAATGAGCGGAAACATGAGTGCCATTGAACTTAACGAGAACGTTGGTGCAATTTACATGCGATCTAAACTATTTGCATGTGACTTGTCTAATATCAATATATTTGTTATGAATGGCAGCAAGGAACTGTTTAAAATATTTCGTTTCACAAGTATAAGGATCTTGGACCTCATAAAGGCTGATTGTGTTTCACTAACATCAAGACATTCTGCCCACACTCAGTAAATTAGAAAAGATGCTATTAATTTTTTTTCTTAATTAAAAAATATATATTGTAAATGTGCATGCATTTTTGTTAACCCCATATATTTTTTTCTATTATAATAGAAAATCTTGCTTTAACACTATGTATTTCGCGCACTCTTGATTTAAACTCTACGCATTTCAACCTCTGGTCGTAGAAATTAACAAGGTCTGGGAAGACTCTACTTATGTTTACATGTATACCGTCGCGAAAAACGTATCATGTTTTTGTATTACGGTTTCCAAACATTTCATTTGCAATTGATCATAATTAAACTAAAACACGCCTTGGCAATTCAAGACGGCATTTCTTTTTTGCGTGGAATAATTTTAGTGCGAATTGATGAATCGTTGTTTTGTTAAACGTGTGATTTTTTTAAGGCAATCGAACTTTTTTGTTCTTACAAACTTGACAAGTTTAAACATTTAATTTGGTTTATGAATAATACATTGTACGAACTATTTTCATGTAACTTTTAAAAGCAGTAAGTTGTAGTGAACTTAATGTATAGCATAGGTTTATAACAACGTAATGTATACTTTTAAGCGATCTGTGTTTGTTTTTCCATACATAGTTTATTTTAGTCTTTGTTTAACGTCTATTTTTTTATTAAGTACGTGTTATTTTTATATCGTCCTGTATGTCCATTACGTTACTTCACGAGTTCGTCTATTAAGAAGCATGTTCGTTAACTCTGTCAGCCATGGCACTAAATGCTTACATGCAATAAAAATGAAAACTAGTGTCGTAAAAGAACAAGCATCGTTAAGTATTGAGTTTTCTTTATGTGTTTGTACTTCATAGCATTAAACAAATATGACATGTATATTTTAAACTATTAATAACATATGCGTTAGAATTAATATTTAAAAAGGTGTATTCACTTTTGTTTGTTCGAAATTGTATTGAATTACGATAGAGTTAAAATATGTTTTCTTGAGAATACATGTACATGTATATAATAATTGTTGCTGTTTTATTTATGTTAATAATATATATCATTTGTTTCTATAATGTATAGAGTCGACGGTATGTTTTACTCCTCTAAATAAAGAAAATGAAGAATATATAATACACGTGTAATTTTAATATACACAGTAATTGAATCACGAAATTGTGGAACTTCTCCAGAATATGTTTAAAATATTAATGTAAAAATTTCGAAATAATTGTGTAACTTGATCATAGCGAATTTATGTATTGATTAGTTTATGATAACCACAGTGTTTTTGTTTTAAAATGCTGTTATAATTGAATGCAAGTATGCAACGTGAAAATAATACACGTCATGGTTATAATGCGTGTAATATTGACGGACTGTTTTCTCATAAAATTCACAAATTTCAATTTGTCTAGCGTAAAAAATGCCTTGCACCTGCATTTTTAAGTTATGATGTACGGGACGAATATTTCAATTTCTTGCGTTAATACAGCATCACAGAAACCTTAGACGAAATGCCCACCTTGTTTATAATATACTAGTACGTATTATTTTAGCTCACTTGAGCACAAGGTGCTCATGGTGACCTTTTGTGATCGCTTTTTGTCCGTCGTGCGTTGTCCGTTGTCCGTTGTACATTTGCCTTGTTAACTCTCTGGAGGCCACACTTATTGTCCAATCTTCATGAAATTTGGTCAGCATTGGTTTCAATGATATCTTGAATGAGTTCGAAAATGGTTACGTTTGCTTGAAAAACATGGCTGCCAAGGGGCGGGGCATTTTCCTAATATGGCTATATATGGCTACAGTAAAATCTTGTTAACACTCTAGAGGCCACATTTATTGTCTTCATAAAACTTGGTCAGAACATTCATACCAATAATATCTTGGACGAGTTCAAAAATGATGCCGGTTGGATAAAAAACATGGCCGTCAGGGGACGGTGCATTTTTCCTTATATGGCTATAGTAAAACATTGTTAACACTCTAGAGGCCACATTTATTTTCCGATCTTCATGAAACGTGCTCAGAAGATTTGTGCCACTGATATCTTGGATGAGTTCAAAAATGGTAACCTTTGCTTGAAAAACATGGCTGCCAAGGGGCGGGGCATTTTTCCTTATATGGCTATATATGGCTATAGTAAAATCTTGTTAACACTCTAGAGGCCACATGTATTGTCCTATCTTCATGAAACTTGGTCAGAAGATTCATCTCAATAATATCTTGGACGACTTTGAAAATGATGCTGGTTGGTTGAAAAACATGGCCGCCAGGGGGGCGTGGCATTTTTCCTTATATGGCCATAGCAAAACCTTAACACTCAGGAGGCCACATTTATTGTCCAATCTTCATGAAGCTTGCTGAGAAGATTTGTCCCACTGATATATGGGATGAGTTCAAAAATGGTAACCTTTGCTTGAAAAACATTGCTGCCAAGGGGCGGGGCATTTTTCCTTATATGGCTATATATAGCTATAGTAAAATCTTGTTAACACTCTAGAGGCCACATTTATTGTTCTATCTTCATGAAACTTGGTCAGAAGATTTATACCAATAATATCTTAGACGAGTGCAAAAATTATGCCGGTTGGTTGAAAAAGATGGCCACCACGGGGGCGGGGCTATTTTCCTTATATGGCTATAGTAAAACCTTGCTAACACTCTAGAGGTCACATTTATTTTTTGATCTTCGTGAAACTTGCTCAGCAGATTTGTGCCACTGATATCTTGGATGAGTTCAAAAATGGTAACCTTTGCTTGAAAAACATGTCTGCCAAGGGGCGGGGTATTTTTCCTTATATGGCTATATATATGGCTATAGTAAAATCTTGTTAACAATCTAGAGGCCACATTTATTGTCCTATCTTAATGAAACTTGGTCAAAATATTTGTCTTAATAACGTCTTACACGAGTTCGAAAATGATACCGGTTTGTTGAAAACATGGCCGCCCGGGAGCGGGGCAGTTTTCCTCAAATGGCTATAGTAAAACCTTCTTAACACTCTAGAGGCCACATTAATTGTCCTATCTTCATGAATCTTGGTCAGAAAATTTATCCCAAAAATATATTGGAAGAGTTTGAAATTGATGCCGGTTGGTTTGTTGAAAACATGGCCGCCCGGGAGCGGGGCAGTTTTCCTCAAATGGCTATAGTAAAACATTGTTAACACTCTAGAGGCCACATTTATTATCCGATCTTCATGAAACTTGCTCAGAAGATTTTCCCTACTGATATATTGGATGAGTTCAAAAATGGTAACCTTTGCTTGAAAAACATTGCTGCCAAGGAGCGGGGCATTTTTCCTTATATGGCTATAAATGGCTATAGTAAAATCTTGTTAACACTCTAGAGGCCAGATTTATTGTTCTATCTTCATGAAACTTGTCCAGAAGATTTATCCCAATTATATCTTGGACGAGTTCAAAAATGATATCGTTTGATTGAAAAACATGGCCGCTAGGGGGCGGGGCATTTTTCCTTATATGGCTATATTAAAACATTGTTAACACTCGAGAGGCCACATTTATTTTCCGATCTGTATGAAACTTGCTCAGAAGATTTGTTCCACTGATATCTTGGATGAGTTCAAAAATGGTAACCTTTGCTTGAAAAACATGGCTGCCAAGGGGTGGGGCATTTTCATTATATGGCTATATATGGCTATAGTAAAATCTTGTTAACACTCTAGAGGCCACATTTATTTCCTATCTTCATGAAACTTAATCAGAAGATTCATCCCAATAATATCTTGTACGAGTTTGAAAATGATGCTGGTTGGTTGAAAAATATGGCCGCCAGGGGACGGGGCATTTTTCCTTTTATGGCTATAGCAAAACCTTAACACTCTAGAGGCCAAATTTATTGTCCAATCTTGATGAAATACGGTCAGAAGATTTGTCTTAATGATATCTTGGATGAGTTCGAAAACGGCTACGTTTGCTTGAAAAACATGGCCGCCAAGGGGCGGGGCATTTTTCCTTATATGGCTATATAAGGCTATAGTAAAATCTTGTTAGCACTCTAGAGGCCACATTTATAGTCCGATCTTTATGAAACTTGGTCAGAAGATTCATACCAATAATATCTCGGACGAGTTCAAAAATAATGCCGGTTGGTTGAGGAACATGGCCACCACGGGGGCGGGGCTATTTTCCTTATATGGCTATAGTAAAACCTTGTTAACACTCTAGAGGTCAAATTTATTTTCTGATCATCATGAAACTTAGTCAGAAGATTTGTCCCAATGATATCTTGGATGGGTTTGAAAATGGTTTGGGTTGCTTTAAAAACATGGCCACCAGGGGCAGGAAACATTTATTGTCCAATCTTCATGAAATTTGGTCAGAAGATTTGTCAAAATGATATCTTGGATGAGTTTGAAAATAAATATTTTTGCTTGAAAATAATGGCTTCCAAGGCGGGGGGGGGGACATTTCTCCTTATATGGCTATAGTAAAATCTTGTTAACACTCTAGAGGCCACATTAACCTTCCGATCTTCATGAAACTTGGTCAGAAGATGCATCCCGAAAATATCTTGGACGAGTTCACAAATGATGCCGGTTGGTTGAAAAACATGGCTGCCAGAGGGCGGGGCATTTTTCTTATATGGCTATTGTAAAACCTTGTTAACACTCTAGATGCCACATTTATTTTCCGATCTTTGTGAAACTTGGTCAGAAGATTTGTCCAAATAATATCTTGTTTTCTCAGGTGAGCGACTTTGGGCCTTTCAGGCCCTCTTGTTTCTATAATTATATACTGATGTACGTTGTTCTATACGTGAAATAAATACGTTTATGTTTAAACGTTTTCTTTATTTTTTCTATGCTACAGTAGGTGACATTGACTTTTACAAACATGCGACGGGCAGATAAATTTCCAATGAAAATGTGTGTATAATTGGCCGTGCTCTGTAAAAGCGGTTTTTAATGTATGTGCGTTAAGTGTCGTCCCAGATAAGTCCGTTTAGGCTAATCAAAGACGACACTTACCGCCTAAACTAGATTTTTGCTAAAGAGAGACTTTCTTTGAACGAAAAATATCATAGACGCGGAAAGTGTCGTCCCTGATGAGCCTGTGTTAATTGCACAGGCTAATCGGGGACGACATTTTACGCAAATGCATTAAACCCCCTTTTTGCAGAGCACGGCTTTATTATGTATCAGTATTTATACTTATTTTCGGCTTTTATTTTTGCCGTGTTAACCGTGGTTTAAGCTCATCAACGCGTTCATTTTATCTCATAAGTTATGGATAGACGTAGATGATCTCAGTAGTTAACTAGTGGTAATTGCACGTAAATATACAATTCCTGGCGGATGCAATACTACAATACAACAATAATGAACGAATGACGCATACTATTATTAGATAAATTCATGACCTACACTACGTCTAGCGCGATTTATGCCATCCACAACGCATCACCGTGACTCAGCCAAGAGTGGACAATTACTATCTCACCACGATTCACCGTTGAAATCGGTGATTTTGCCGTGGCTAATTGCGGTGTCAGTCTCACCGTTATCGGGAAATTGATCTCACGCGATCGCGGTGGACCACCACGGTCTAGGTGGTTCGCGGTGAAATGCATGTGCAATAACAACATTATACAAATGTACGGTCTGCTATATCAAAATGTACATGTTCATTTACATTGCAGATCGTATAATGTTGTTTTTTTAAACTTTGTATGTACATGTATTATATGCACTTCATAACAAAATCACCAAATGTTCAACTCTTTTCCCTCGTGTTTGCCCTCTTTACAGAATGATTGACACGTCATACATCGAGCGTGAGTATAGTTTGCGTGTCGTGCTTCAGGTTTTGTTTCAATTGTTTCTGCATGAAGTTTCCCTTGTTGTTTTTAATTAAAGATTTGTTTTTTGTTAACCTTTCGAAACCCTTGCTCGTTTTTGCACATATATACCTCGCCAACAATTACATACAAACATGTTACATGTATATGTAATTTGATATCAGACGATTTTAATGATTTCCTGTTTCTTTTGTTACATGTATTGGATCGAATAAATGCACATGTACAAATTCGAGACATCCGCAGTAGGTATTATATTCCGCGATTTTTTAATATCATAGTCACGCAATAAGATCAGTTGTCATGTTGGTGAGTGACTATTTGTATACCTGTACTTTGTTCAATAACAGGTTCATTTTGAAACATACACTGTATGTAAAATAACGTAAAAAAAGAAATCTTAATATTTTGGTAAATATTGATTTACTTATTGTGTTACAATAATGTTGTGCATTGAGCAAATACAATGTATATCAAATTGATAAAGTATGGATAAGAAGTGTTGTTAAGAAATCGCGTTGAATTTAACGAGTAATAATTTTACATTTAGCTTTTTTAAAACTGTCTTACTCTTTTATTTCAGATACGACCAAGAATGTGGTTTTCGGAAAATAATGAACATAGTAACAACGCTGACGAGTTTTTTATTATTAATATTATCAACATGCATTTAAATACTGTTTATGTTATAAATATGATTTTGTTATGCATGTATATGTATGTCTATTTATTGTACATGGGCTGTATTACAATACGAGTAAAACGCTTGTTTTCTTACGAAATATTGATGGAAAATGTGATGTCTACATCCATTTATTATATCTAATAAAATGGAGAATTTGATGTCTACATGAATATACCATATCGAATAAAATGGAGAATTTGTTGTTTACATCCATACGTTTTTAAAATATGTATCGAAATTAACTTGTAATTGAACAAAACAGATCATAGCCACTTGATAATAAAACAACTGATCTTTTCACATGCTTATGAGCTTAAACTATCACTGAATTTAATACTTACTGCCGATGTTTCGAATTTATATTCGAATCAATACATGTAACAATATAAACAGGAGGGAGTCACTTAAATATTCAGAATCAAATAACACGTAACATGTTGATACGTTATTATTGGCAAGCTATACGTACACAAACGAGAAAGCATTTCCGAAATGTTAACATGTCAAATGATTCTGGAACGAGGGTAAACAATAGAAAATAATGACGATTGTTAACAATCAAGTTACAATGTATACAAATGCACATACAAATGTAACAAAACATTCTAGAACTTTGCAAAAATTAACCGGTGTGTAATATCGAAATATACATGTTCATTCACATTTACCTGTGTTTCACCGCGAACCACCGAGGCCGCGGTGATCCACTGCGATCACGGTGGTCCGCGCGATCGCGGTGGTCCACCGTGAGATCGATTTCCCGATAACGCCCGCGGTGTTCAGCCACTGTCGACGCGATCTATCATGATGGAAACACCTTCAGATCGCGGTGATTTTCCACGCTCACGAACAATTGTCCACGGTGGGAGTGTGGTGGATGTCAGAAATCGCGCTAGACGGAGTGTACTAAAGTGGTCGTACAGGGAAAGTACTTGTAATTCCAACTAATTTATGAAATATCAATTTAGATAGCCGGGCTAAACATACTAGTATATGCTATGTATTGTAATTTGTAACTGCGTTAAGACAAGCATGACTTGACAAAATTATCAATCCGAGTCATTAATCCCTATTATTCAAAACGTAACCCATGCAAATAATCATTTTGTTCGGGGTTTGATGGGGGTTGACCAGCATTTTAAAAACGTCCTCGATGCATATCAACACTGGTTGTACATCCGTTACTTCAAAACATATGTTATTGCCGTAATATTGCAAATATTTAAAATGTCATTATCTATTCAGGTAAAAAGTGCTGTAACGAACAAGTACGCGATTTGACAACCAAACATTATAGTCAACATGACCATGTAGAGATTATAAAATACATATTACACTATGGTGAAAACACACATCCTTTTCTATTTTATTTTGAAAATGCAACCACACACATTTCATTAAAAATCACCCAATAAGATGCACTTTTCGACATCAATTTCACCTGAAGTTACTTGTCAACTCGTATTAAGAAAAAAATAACACAATTAACACGATCACTCACTCCTAACTTGTGCCTAAATAGTAATCTACAATCTTTCGCCACACACTTAGTGCACATGTATTCTTTCAGCTTGCGGAAATCGTGCACATTGTACAAACACAGACTATCCCGTTAACACGCCGCAGTAGCATATAATTCAAGCTTTGTAAAAAGCTGTCATTTTTTGGTTTGCCCAAGTGCTAAGCCCATGTTGCGTAGATCCTTGTACTATTATGTTACTACGCGATCATTCAATATAAGCTCCACTTTCTGTATCATTTATACAGCCCATAATATAAATTTATCAATTGAGGTTTTAACATCTCTTTATAACATCAACATGACCAAATTTTTTGTTTATTTTTGTTATTCTTCTCTTCTCATTATTCCTCCTTCCTTCTTTCACTTCTTGCGGGCCGGGCGCACGATAGCTTTTTCCTCATCCAATTATTTTTTTAACTCAGCATTAAACGATGTACACTGACATAGAAGTGTACAGGATGAGGATAGGTTTGTTCCACTCTCGGACTATGAAAAGTAAAGGGCTTCAACACATGAATATGTTCGAGTTAGTTTGCTGGCTGGCAATCCTTCTTCTTAGAGGAGGCGATGTCCATCCAAATCCTGGACCCGACAGCTCCCTTGATATGTCATCCTCTTCTTCGGGTACATCTTTCTCATCTTCAATAAATGATGCATTTGCACATAATCTAAAAATTGTTCATTACAACGTTCAGAGCTTCCTCGCAAAGAAAGATATTCTGTATGCCGATCTCAACAACTTTGATGTTATAGTGTTTACTGAAACTTGGCTCAGCTCAACAGTTGACACTGACGACCTACTTTTTCCTTCTTATCATAAGCCGTTCAGACGGGATAGAAGAAACGATCCCCATGGAGGTATTCTAGTATACGTAAAATCCGATCTCTTTGCCATTGAGCGACCTGACCTACAAATTGATGATCTAGAATGTCTATGGGTCGAACTACGTATAAAGGGAAGGCGTCTTTTATCTGGCTCTTTCTACAGACCACCGAACTCTTCTCCTTATCTACTAGAATGCATAAACGATTCGATCTCACTAGCCGTTGACACCGGTATTGAGAACATTGTTATCACAGGTGATTTTAATCTTGACATGAATAAACCACAGTGCAGGATCAAAATGGAGACCCTTCTTTTACAGTATAATCTCAAACAGATTATTAAAGAACCTACTCATTTTACTGAAACCTCGAATTCCATTCTTGACCTTTTTAAAGTAACACCTTCCTTGAAAGTGCTAAAAAGCGGCGTTGGAGAACCCTTTCTTAACCAGCAACTTCGATTTCATTGCCCAGTCTACTGCGTCATAAACTTCAATAGAATAGCTGGATCTAATTTTAAACGTAAAATATGGCTATATAAATATGGGGACTACACTAATCTAAGACAACTTGTGCAGAATTTCGATTGGAACAGTTGTTGTGATAATAATATTGACATATACACTTCAAATTTCACACGTCAACTTATCAGTCTCTGCGAAGCTACAATCCCGAACAAAATAGTTACAATAAGAACAGCCGATCCTCCATGGCTACATACTAATATTCGTAAGGAAATCCGACGCCGCAAACGAGCATACAAAAAAGCCAAGGCTACTAATTTAGACCGACACTGGCACATCTTTCGCCAACAACGTAATATTGTTAATAATCTTGTCAGATCAGCGAAAAAAGTGCACTTTGAAAATCTCGCTAAACTTATACGTGAAAATCAACACTCATCATCCGACTTCTGGAAAATAATAAAAAAATTCACAAATAAAAACACCACACAAAACGAGTTGCCTCCCTTATTTCATAATGGTACCATATATGAGTCACCCCTTGATAAAGCAAATATTCTTAATTCATTCTTCCAATCTCAATCTACTTTAACTACACCAAATACGCATATGCACAACCTACATTCCCAAGAGCCAGATTACCCCGTCCTTGAAGATCTAATTATTTCCCGTCAAGATGTCTTGGATTCCATTAAAGTGATGAAAACGGGAAAGGCATCAGGTCCAGACCAAATAAATAGTCAAGTTCTAAAGCAAATTGCATCCGAGATTTCAGGTCCCCTACAAAATCTTTTTAATTTTTCTATTAGTAATGGTAGGGTCCCACGGAGCTGGAAAGAAGCAACTGTTTGTGCACTTCACAAAAAGTCTGATCCTCAGGATGTTGAAAATTACAGACCGATCTCTCTTTTAAGTGTTTTAAGTAAATGTCTCGAGAGAATTCTCCACAAATATATCTTTATACATTTAAGGGCTATTGAATTTATAACCCCATCTCAATCAGGCTTCATTCCAAAAGATTCCACCGTCAACCAATTAGTCTCTGTGTATCACTCCTTTTGTAAAGCCCTTGACGAAGGTAAAGAGGTTCGAGCCGTTTTTTGCGACATTTCTAAGGCCTTCGACAGAGTATGGCATGAAGGTCTTATCCACAAGCTCCGACTTAGTGGTATCTCGGGCAATCTTCTATCTTGGTTAAAAGACTACCTACATGAGAGGACCCAGTGTGTTGTAATCTCTGGCTGCCAATCTGACCCATTACCCATAAACGCTGGTGTCCCTCAAGGGTCTATATTAGGGCCCCTCCTCTTTCTCATTTATATAAATGACATTGTACGAGATATTCACTGTCCAATTCGCCTATTTGCAGACGACACCACGCTATATATCATCGTCGACAACCCTGTTGATGCGGCTAATCATCTTAACACTGATCTTGCAAAAATTCATTCCTGGGCTGATAAGTGGTTGGTAACATTCAATCCATCCAAAACCGAATCTTTGGTTGTATCTAGAAAAATCAACCGCCCAATCCATCCCCCTCTCTTTTTTAACGACTGCCAAATCACTGAGGTTTCGTCTCACAAGCATCTTGGCTTAACTTTTTCTGATACATGTTCCTGGCATGACCATATTGAATCAGTCATGAAGAAAGCATGGCAAAGACTCAATGTAATGCGAACGTTCAAGTTTACGCTCGATAGAAAGTCTCTTCTATCGATTTACACAACATTTATTAGACCAATTCTTGAATACGCTGATATAGTCTGGGATAACATTAATACACAAGATGAAATAGAACTTGAAAAGATTCAACAGGAAGCA
Organism: Dreissena polymorpha; assembly: GCF_020536995.1. Classification (NCBI taxonomy): domain Eukaryota; kingdom Metazoa; phylum Mollusca; class Bivalvia; order Myida; family Dreissenidae; genus Dreissena; species Dreissena polymorpha. The sequence continues at coordinate 66,469,422 of NC_068364.1, forward strand.
GCAAGGATAATCAGCGGGGGAACACGTTTGGCATCCTTGCAAAACCTATACAATGAAACTGCTCTCGAACCATTAAAAAATAGGAGAACAAAACATAAACTTACCCACTTCTATAAAATGTATAATTCACTAGCACCCCCATACTTGTGCACACTTATCCCCTCTAGCGTTGGAGAAAGATCTGCTTATCCACTTCGTAACTCTAACAACATTCGCAGTATCCAATGCAAATCACAACTTTTTACTCGATCTTTCCTACCATCAACTATAAACTTATGGAACAATTTACCGGAATCGGTGAGAACGGCTCCTTCTCTCTCTGCTTTCAAAGCAAATCTTAGTAAAGATAAGAAAATAATTCCCCAGCATTTCTACGATGGGGAGCGGACATCTAATATTCTACATGCGCGTTTACGAATGCATTGTAGCAGTTTAAATGAACATTTGTACTCAAAAAACATTGTACAAAGTCCATATTGTCAATGCGGTGCGATTGAAGACACATATCACTTTTTCTTTTATTGCCCCATTTATGCAGAAAAAAGAGTTATCCTTTTTAACAATCTGTCTAGATTCTTACCCATAACTTTGCAACTTCTTCTTTTCGGTGTTAAAGACGGCTCATATGAAGTTAATTCATTAATATTCAAACATGTTCAGTCTTACATCCGAGATAGCCATAGATTCTAACCCATTTCTATCTCAGGAACAAACCATATTCTGCTAACGATGCCCCGTTCCCGCAACTGCTTCCTTTCTTACCGCAACTTCTCTAATTCTGAAACTTTACTCTTCCACTGCTATCCCTTTCCTTCTCCACTTATAAGCTCTTATGCTATCTACATTACTCTGTTATAATTTTTGTATTATAGTTTATATTAATTTTACATTTCTAACCAGTATGCAATAATCTATCACTGTAATATATTGTTCGTAATTTTGACATGTTTTTAAATAGTTGTTATACGTTTGGTTGTTTACACCATTACAGCAGCGCCTCTAACTGACAGAAGAGAGACATAGTATAAGCCTCGAGCTTCCTTCTCAATTCTGTCCAATTGTATTCTACAGCCTTTATGTAAAGCAATACTGCAAGTCTACCTGCCTAGCATATTGCTCAAATATAATATGTATGTTTGTATTGTATTGCTTATATGTACTTTCAATGAACTAAATAAATAGTGTTTAAACCAAAATACATATTACAGATTATGTCTGTTTCCGTCTTGCACGCATTCATACTTGTACTTTAAAAAATGCTAGAGGATGCAATGCCATTGCAGTATTTGGAAATACAACTGCAAGCGGTTTCTAAAATAAAATCGCGATAGCTGTCTTCAAAGCCAAACCAGTGCAACTTACACAATGTTTTTTAAGAATTGGTATTAATTCAATAAAATTGTATGTATTCAAATAAAAAATACACGAAGAACATTAATGTGACAATAGTCTAACAAACAAAATTGGCTTCTTGTAAATAGCAAAATCGATATTGTTTTTATTTAGTTCAAAATAGAGGCTGCACCAGGTAATTTCTCAGTTTAAACATCATTAAAGATCCAGCGTTTAGTTTCGGACAAGAACATGTAAATATGGTCAACATACCACGTCCCTTTGTATGTAACACACTGTGACCCTTAGAGGCCGTTTCTTCAACGAATTTTTCTATTTTTAAATGGCTGCACTGTGTTGCCCTAGAAATATTACTATCAAATAATCTTAAAATTAAGCAAACGCTTTCATAATTAATAGCACTTTTCTCAACCTGATGCGCCCATGTGTAAAGCAAACCTAGATTTTGCACCACAGCTTGACCATGTCTTCACTTACTTAATAAAATGAGTTCATGGACGTTGGCAGAAATGTGGTCAAGCAACATTAAAGTGAATTAAACGACTTATAATGAAGCGCATAAAACAATGTGTAGCATAACGATTCGAATGATGTTTAACATAAGAGGTCTACTGACGGGCAATATTTTTGGCCTAATACAGTGCAACAACAGGTGTATTGATTTTTAAAGTAAACGATCTATTGAAGTTTAATGAAACTGGTCTAATTTCATTTAACAGACCGGGTATTATAACGTATGACATAACGTGTATTATACCGTGTAACTAACGGTTAAATACCGTCTTAATATCGGGTATTGAGCTGTTACGTAAATAGTCTTTTTTGCGTGTAATGCAACGAGTAACATAACGGAAATGGTACAGTATTACATAAGGCGGCGTAAAACCGTGTAACACAACAGGTATAATAACGTGTACTATAATGGGTCTAAAGCTGTTTAACATATCGGGTCTAGAGACGTAAAAATTTAGGCGTATCATAACTTGTTTCGTTACGGGTCTAACGGGTGTTATTTAGTGTAAACGTTACGCTTGAAAAATGTGTAAAGTAACGGGTCTTCGGACGTGTAACTAAATGGGTCTAATACTGTGTACCATTTAATATTTAAGGGCCTGATATTGTGTAACGTTACGAGTCTGTACATTGCGTATGCATACATATATATTCAATTAAATTAATCAAACAGTGGTAGATTACATCGTATAAGAAATAGATGTTCATCTTGGTTTATTTATTATTAGTTTATCGCAGTTTTAAATAATCAGAAAACAAAATGCAATGGCTAATATTTTCTTTTATGAAAATATGGACATAAGACAACGTACATATTTATCAATTTATCTAAGTCTAACAAATGAGCTACACAAATGTAAAAGGCATTGTTATTTTGTGAAACGTGTATGACACCTGCAACTTAAAGATATACTCCTCAGCACAATGTTTGATTCAACGTGTCCACAAAATAGATCCACTCCTCGGAACATTTATCAATTACACGTGTCCAAACAATTGATTAAATCCTCAGCACAATTATTAATTCCACGTGCCCCTATAGAATCCGTAACTTCACATTCACTAGCGAGAGGAAAAAATGAGAAATCTTGGAATTACATCGTCCGTAAAATGTTGCTTTCTGTAGAAAGTTCACAACTGTGAAGTTCATCTTAATGAAGTTACGATATTCTTTTAAACAAAGATCATCGCTCTAAAAACGACAACTCATGGTGTGTTTTAAACACTTGCTGCCACGGCGTTACTTCCCTTAAACGATAATATATACATTTCACGAAACACAATATCATTTTCAACACATAAAGTACGACAAACGCATCTATAAAAATTATATAATTAAACACTTGAGCATGTTCATAATAAATTAGTCATTAAAGTTCAAGCACTACAATCAGTATCATTTATGAGAATGCGCCATTAAGAATGACACGGTTGGTTTAACTTCCGTAACATCGTCACATTCTGTGGCACTTCTTTCGACGGGCATCGGAAGGCCTTCGGAAGAGTTCGTACTCACCTCGGGTGTTTAGGACATTTCGTGTTTGTGATCATGATCATGGTGACGCTTGTGTTTGTGATAAAAAGCGTATGTGTGTTTGTTTCCGGCCTCCGCGACGCTTTGAAAATGTGGGTGGCCTCGCATAATACTTCGCGTTTGGTAGACTTGTAGCTGAGTTTACGGACGCTCAACTCTGCAAGAGTGCGAACATACATCTTGTCAAATACAAACAGTGAAATTAGTCGGTATAATGTCCATTTATTTATTACATCATTTAAACGAATAAAGCTTAATGATATAAAGAATTTAATAATATATTGTTAAATCTTAGATCATGAGAAACAATACGTTTAGTAAAATGTTATAATCATATACATGTACTCTTAAGTTTATTATCGACACAATAATAAACAAGGAAAGATAAAAATTGTATAATTTTCAAAATGAGTACCCATATATCCGACGGATTAATATCCACTAAACTTACGTCACCTACGTTTTCGTCGCCGTTAGACGAGATGCCAACGTTTAATTTCATAGCTTCCGGTCCCATATTATCGGGGATGTCTGACGTTGAATGAGCTCTGTTTCGAATGTTTCTGTAGTCAAGAGATCTATACCAAAACTGCGAAGAAAAACAAACGATACACTTATCACTGGTCTTTATTGTAAGTATGAAGTTTATTTTACGACTGTTTTATTAACACAAGTCTATCTTATGATGAAAGACTTGAGTAATTGAGCATCGTGACAGCTATGTATATATATATATATATATATATATATATATATATATATATATATATATATATATATATATATATATATATATATATATATATATATATATATATATATATATATATATACAATACTTCGTGACATGTTAAATGTTATGAACATGCATATTTTACGTGATTATTTACAATTGTGTATTTTCAATAATAAAGTCTTTATAGTGTTGATAGAAAGTCCTATGTCTGAATGTATAGGCACAATTTTATTGTTGAACGCAGCAGATAAAGAGTTATGACCAATGTTATGCTCGAGGTTGAAGAATAATTGAAAAAAAAAAGACTTCTAAAGTATTAACATGCTTTTTTAATTGTTTACCTTATAACCTATTTTTGAGCTTTTATAACCCAGTTTTAATCTCAGCCGCGATTTCATTGGGACAAATTGTTGACCTAGTTTCATGAAGAGAAGCCAATAAATTTGGCTAATATCGCGTCAATAAGTATTCACTATAGCCATATACTAAAAATTTCCCGCCATGTTTTTTAAGAAACCGCAACCATTTTCGAAATCATTCGAGATATCACTAGAAAAAGATGTTCTATCCAAGTTTAATGAGATTTGGCCATAAATGTGACTTCATAAGTTTTAACAAGGTTTCCCTATAGCCATATAAGGAAAACTACACTGCCCTTGCGGTTATGTTTTTAAACGGTCCAAAACCATTTTCGGACTCGGCCCAGATACCATAAGAATAAAAGTTCCTACCAAGTTTCATGAAGATTAGACATACAATGTTACTTCGTGTTAACAAGGTTTTACAATAGCCATATAAGGAAAGGAAAACTGCCCCCCCCCCCTCTGGCGGCCATTGTTTTTTCAACGAATAGGAACCATTTATGAATTTGAGTGGAGAGATATCATAAGACAATCTTTTCTGAACAAGTTTCATAAAGATTTGACTATATTTTGTGTAAATTAAGTGTTTTTCTTTAATTTTACCAGGTGATTTACTATTAAGCCTCACGCGACCCAGTTTCGATCTCAGCAAAGATACCACTAAGAAAATTGTTCTGATAAAGTTTCTTGAAGAAATAATATATATATATATATTTATATATATATATATATATATATATATATATATATATAAAGCAAAAATCCTCCTCCCTTTCCCATTCGATCTAATAACATACACCATATCTTTAACATTCTGTTCAATTGCACTCTTTCACTCAGCTTTGTGACTACCACTAAAATAATCGGTTCTTTGACCCCATAAACCTATTTGATTTAATGACACCCTCTTTCCATGCTTTTTGAAAACTCACTTCCCGTAAGTTTAGTTGGACACCTAACTCCTGCATGTTGTTATACCCTCTTACATTTCGAGCTTAGGAAATCACATCCGGGTTGATATGACTAATCCTGCTCGGTTTCATAACATGTTCTAATCATGTGCTATTATCTGAAATGCCAACCTATCCCCACTTTGCTTCTATGAAACTCTCCCTCCCCCCGTTAGGTGTTTAATAATACACCTTAATGTCGTTCGTTTTATGCAGATTGCAACTCATCTCCGAAAACAAGCTTACCTTTGGTTCGAACACCAGCACAAGTGTGGTACTGACCGTCACCTGACACCGTAAAAAGTACATCAGAAACAGGTAGTCCGGTTGTTAATTTAACCAGTATATATGCCTGTACAAAATAAATACATACATATGAATGTAATTTGAATATTGGTATGTTTTTAATTTCAATTTGTATGTGTACTATCATTCGGACCAATGCCAAAAAAATGCTGACTTTGAAGGGGTAAAAGAAAACAGATTTATTCTTTATACGATTGGCAAAAACTCATGCATCGACAAAAAATACATTTGTGTTAATGAAAACAACTTGAAATAAGATATTGAGACGATAAATGCCAAGTATGTATGTTTTCTAGTCCAACTTGTTTACGCTCTCAAATATTAAGCTACTTTTAATATTGGTAATATTTGGAGCGTACAACCGGAGAAGCATTCAAACAATGGTGGAAAGTTTTCCATCTTTGTCTATATTGTTACGCAAGGATTTTGTGCGCAACATTCAAGCCCCGATATAAGACACTTAATATCATCGGATTGCAATAATATTTACATACCTGTGTAGATAATTTATTTCTCGATAATGTTCCGTAAAAATTATGTCATGACACTTTGAATTTTGCACGCCTGAGCCATTTAAATCCAACCACTATTCAGAGTTTCCTTATCTCTCGATTCGCTCGCTGTGTAGATATAAAGCGATAACACAGCCTCGATGTAAAGCATGTGGAAGAATAAACGGCGTAAAATACAGTTTGCGTTCGTCTGTTGTGTTGCAGTGCGTTATATAGTAAACCGATGTTATTATACTTTTCTGGATTAATTAAGCATTGCTTTTTTTCTAAAGTGACAATTAAAAAGTTCTGAAATAAATTACATATTTTATTTGTATACGGTTCATAAATAATAGTGATACAGATCGTGCAGTATACCTTCTTATGTAACGTAGATTGTAAGTACATAAAACAACAAAGACAGAGGTGTGAAAATGACATGCATAAAAAGTTGCTGAAACTTAGAAGAGTGAATAGAAACTGCACCATATCTGTTTTGAACATATGCTTATTAAATCGACAAAGATGAGCATACTAGATCTACTTAGATAAAAGTAGGTGTTAAAAACTCATGTTTTATAAAGTTACTCGTTCACGTTACACCGTAATGCTTTCTACTGATTGGTTCATATTTAAATCAGTTTCATGACATGGCGACAGTTCAGTGATTGTGTTGCGATTTAATCAGAAATTTAACTGAAGAATTTATGCCTTTCTAACTTCAATTCGAAGATATTTAAGATAAAAATGGACATCTGAACTAAAACATTATGAGTTGGTAATGTTTTTTTGCAATTTAACGCAAATTGATGAAAATTTAAACTTTCTGGTGTCCAACACATAATTGACTTTTCCCAGATAAGACGTTCCAAAGAATTTAGCCCATATAAAAAGTATCTCTAAATTCTTTGCGCGTCTTTTAAATAAGACTAGTATGTTTTATAGACCATTTATCTCATACGTAATCACGATATGTAACGATGCCAATTACTGCTAGCACACTTTCATTAAAATGTTAAATTCATTTCAAGCGAACCCACACGTACGCCAAAACAGCATATAAAGCGTTGTTTTGTATCCCTCGTTAGCAAGGTGTATCAAACGTTCCTCATTCACTCAACGCCAAACACAAAAAGCATTTCATGCATAGTCCAGTAACTCATCGATAAATATATAAAACGAACACCTCTTTATTTTAACTACGATGTTTTTTTAACATGTTTAAAAGAAACTGGCATCGTCTTGAACACCATGAATATGATATGACGCGCTAAATGCTCGCGATTTCGCCTTTTAACTAAAAAAAATGCAAGTCAACCGACTTTACAAAATTTAATCCCAAACAATAAATATTTCAAACGCAAAGAAAAACATGGCACGCCGAACGAACATCGCAAACTTATACATAATGAATCTGCCTAAGAAGTAACTCGATGAGTCACATAAACATGTCTATATTATTAGCCTCGGTGACCTTGACCCCAAATGACATCAAGCGTCATCAAAAGGTAGGTCTATATATGTAAGGTACCTACATGCCAAATATGTAAGAGATCAGTAAAATATTGAAGGCGCTATGAAAAACTGTAACAAAAGTGTGACAGAAAAATATATAATTAGCCTCGGTGACCTTGACATTCAACCCAGTGACCTAAAAACTCATCAAAAGGTAGAGGTCCATGCAAGGTACCTACATGCCAAATATGAAAGAGATCGGTAAAGTAGTGAAGGCGGATGGCCCTATGAGAAACTGTAACAAAAGCGTGACGGAAAATCTATTATTAGCCTCGGTGACCTTGACCTTAAACCCAGTGACCTCAAACCTCATCAAAAGGTAGAGGTCCATGCAAGGTACCTACATGCCAAATATGAAAGAGATCAGTAAAGTAGTGAAGGCCCTATAAGAAACTGTAACAAATGCGTGACAGAAAATCTATTATTAGGCCTCTGTGACCTTGACCTTGAACCCAGTGACCTCAAACCTCATCAAAAGGTAGAGGTCCATGCAAGGTACCTTAGACATGCCAAATATGAAAGAGATCCGTAAAGTAGTGAAGGCCCTATGAGAAACTGTAACAAAAGCGTGACAGAAAATCTATTATTAGCCTCGGTGACCTTGACCTTGAACCCAGTGACCTCAAACCTCATCAAAAGGTAGAGGTCCATGCAAGGTACCTACATGCCAAATATGAAAGAGATCGGTAAAGTGTTGAAGGCGTTATGAGAAACCGTAACAAAAGTGTGACGGAAAGAAGTAAGGAAGGAAGGAAGGACAAACTGGCCACTATATGCTCCGCCAAAATTTTATTTCGGGCAGCATACAAATATAACACTTGTTTAACCCTTTCCCACACAAAAGCAAAGTGGAAGTGGCTATGTGCAAACAGTATAACTTCAGAACAGCCTGCTCATCAGTATCTAAGGGTTGGAAATGAAGCCTTTAAAACTTGGATCTAGTAAGAAAGGTCTTGAATTAAATATAACTTTCTAAGTGACTACAAATGCGTCAAAATACGTATCTAAGGGGTAAAGGGATAAACAAAAAGTAAGGATTTGCAGTAAAAAACTAAGAAGATTGCCAGTAATATTACAAACAAATAAAACTATGTATTTAAAACTGATAATATTGTCTTTGTGAAATTAATCTGCAGATTCATTAGCCCATTGTTCTCAATAATTAAATCAAATACAACTGATAGATTTACCATGCCAACACATTGTTTAAAACAATTATTATAATACTTGTTTTCCTCAATAAAAAAACAACTTATATCGTATTCATTTAAAATTAATAAAAAACCCTCAAATCTCAAGATTGTTTGACCTGGAGATAATAAGATATTTGTGTGGAGTGTGTCCTTCAGCTTATCAGTTACTGTGTTACTGATTGTAATCTAATAAACCGTGGGTGACTGTGCTCTCTAGGGGTTTAAGGTGACAAAATAAGATAAGACTGGATGCATGTATTTAAGAGGGCATAAGGCACTATTTGGATTTTTTATATTAATAAATGACATTAAATAAAAATGGAAACTAACAAACTAACAGCTCATAGATTATGGGCATTCAATAGTGGTGATATTATATTGTTAGTAAAAAACAACTGCATTAATTTATCAAAAAGAAACTTAACACATAAAATTGTCTATTTGGTATCTGAAAAATCTTTTCTTGCTGAAATTGTGATGTACACACCATCAATGCATTTGGTTACGTAATATCCCATATTTCTACGAATTCACTGATGGTATTGACACAACTTACATGTAACTGTAACAATAATAAATATTAATAATAATTATAATGCGAAAAAGTTTCCACCGTAGATTTTCATTTACAAGTAATTGATCGCCTGATAATAAAGGCCAATTTGGTGCAGTCACACCAGCAACCAGTATTCGATTTCCATTCTGGGACCAGGGTCCATGTAAATTGTTTCGGTGGTGACAATACAATATAGGTGGAGCTTAAATTAGGTACTCTGGTTGATCTACATGGCACATGACCATGTCAACTTTAAAATATGTTTTTCAGTGAGTCAGAGATTAATGCATAGAATTAAGCTCTTAAAATTGAAAATTCTTCCCACATTTTGAGTCTTAACTGCAGGAGCTCCAGGTCAACACATTGTCATAAACATGATAATACATATTCATCATCACACACTGTCATGTAATTATTCAGGTGAGGAAGGAACTAAGAAATAAAATATATGCACACATGCACACATTTGTTCACAACCTGTGGCTTTCAAGCCTAAAAGATGGAGCAGACGTAAACATCCTCAGGTGTGAAAAATGATGTTCAATAAATTTAAAATAATCTACAGTAGATACACTTGATTAACCACACAGACGAAATCTACAGTACTGTAACGACACTGAATTGCACTTAAGTATGTGAATAATTTCATTATTGTTCAATTAATGGATTTTTTTCAACATTTGACCAACACAATTTTTGTTGTAGTAAATACGTTCAATACCAACAAACAAAAAAATCAATTATAAAAGTGGATAACATTCATTAACCCTCCAGTGCGGGAACCGAATTTTAAAGGCCTATGCAAAACGTGGCGTCTCATCAGTATCCAAACTGTTTGCTATTCTGATAGTATTCTTTGAAAAAAATCAAAGAAAATGCTAATTTTAGAAATTCAGCAGACGACATTTTAGCAGACGACAAATTTCCCAGCATGCAAAGGGTTAAGGGGGAAGGGGATATATTTTTGCCCAAATTTCAAGTTCCGAAAGGCAGCAAACAGTCAAATCCATTTCATCAAAACAGAAAGTGACACAAGAACGCCTATTTGTGTCAGTGTCATAACATAGCGCTAAGGCAACATGCATTGAAAATAAAACCAAAGACAAGGCCAGCTTCTTCACTTGTGAAACTATTGCCCTTGATCTTCCCCCCGGAAGCGAGACAATTCACCCCCAAGACAATTCACCCCGAGGAGACAATTCACCCCCTAGACAATTCACCCCTGCTCCCTAGACAATTTTTTTTGATCTTTTGCTGTTTGTTTAGGATTTAGTAATTACAAATATCTGTTTTCTAAGGAAAGTTATTTGTATTCTTTTTTATTTTTATGAAGTTCTAATAAAAGCATATTAAGATGTTCTCAGAATTTCTTTCTTTTTTTCATAAAATTACTTGCAATTGAAACATAACTGTGCTTTTTATCTATTGATGTTTGTTTTTGTTATTAACAATATCTTATTATTAACAATATGTTATTATTGTTTTTATGTCATTAAATAATTCATTATGTGTTTATGTTTTATTTAAGATTGATTTTATTCATTAAAACAGTTTATATTTGTAAAAAGTGTATAAATAAATAATAATGGTATTGGATACATTATTTGGAAATAATTTAATTTTTTTATTTGATAAGTTATGCAAGATTTCGATATTTTTATAAAATTACTATATTTATTTTTAAATGGGAAATATAATGATAAAATATTTGTCACATAATCAGTCAACAAAGTAACAACACCTAAAAAACAACCTTTTTCACACCCATAAAGGTATCAATAAACAGATAATCTGTCAGGCATTTAGAGCTGATGAGGGTACTGATTATCTAATGGTAGATAAGGCTATTACTGATTGGGGTTGCTTAGAGACAAGGCTGTAGTATGGAATGAGTTAACATACTGTATGATTGAAGTGGACTTGAATTGAGTACAATTTTTGTAAAAAGTACATTACATTTCAAAACATTTTTAAGAGGAGCATACTAGTGGTATTATAGTAGATTTAATAAATCATGAGGTATTTGTGTATAAGTAGCATTTTAAAAAATTATAACATAAAATGGTGTGAATTTGATACTGGCTTTGAAATGAATACTGATAATTGCAGACTAAAATATGTTTCAATACACAACATTACAAAACACAACTTCTATCACTAATCCTTCAATGAGAGAAAATCCAACAACTTAATGGATAATAAGAATAAAAATAATTATTTTTTTAATGAAACACTTTTGTTTATAGGCAGTTTAATAAAAATAATAATCAAAATATCAGGTGAACAACAATGGAATTTTTTAATACAATACCAGGTCTTAGAATTGCCCAGCCCAACATAATTATTTGTCAATGTGTGTAACTGAAGTCTTTGTTTATCTGTGTTTACACTTTGATAAAGCCTTGTCAGGTGTGTGAATGCTTATCATGTACCATCATGTAACTCTAATGGAACTCAAAACTCCCCATTTTTCTCATGTAACTGCGGCGTGCGTCAGGGAGAAAATTTATCGCCCATCCTCTTTTCCCTTTTGCTAAATGACCTTGGGAATTACTTAGAATCTAAAGGCCACCATGGTATAGAACTTACAAATCCAGAAAACGATATTGCTACTTTTCTCAAAATAATTGTACTATTATATGCAGACGACACAGTCTTAATTGCTGAAAATGCCCAAACACTACAAAACTGTCTGAATGACTTTGCTGATTACTGTAAAACATGGAAGTTAAATATAAATAAGGATAAAACAAAAGTAATTATTTTCGGATCAAGGCAAAATAGAAACTTCTCTTTTAAAATAGACAACACGTCTCTAGAAATTGTTAACTCATACAAATATCTAGGTGTTTTTTTTAGCAAAATCTGGTAGCTTCCTAACTGCAAAGAAACATCTTGCACAACAAGCAAGGAAAGCAATGCACCTACTGACTCTATTCAAGAATTAATAACCTTAATTTACCAATATATCTGATATTAAAACTTTTTGATAACACTATCCTGCCAATATTAACATATTCAGCAGAGGTTTGGGGCTATGAAAGCATTGATTTACTAGAGAAAATACACAATGAATTTCTGAGAAAAATTTTCAATCTAAGAAAAAGCTCCCCACTTTATATGATATACGCATAATTCGGAAGATACCCCATAGATCTCACTATAAAATGCAGAATGATTGCATACTGGAATAGATTAATAACTGGGAAACCGGATAAATTAGCATATCTCATATATAAATACATGTTAAACCTTCCTAACTTTGAATCTAAATGGATAAATTATGTAAAAAATATCTTCACACAAACTGGCAGAAATTACATATGGCTAAACTAAGATCAAATCCAAAATAAAAATATAAAGTACACTATAAAGGGCATATTACTTGATCAATACCAGCAAACCTGGCATACCTCACTTCAAAACTCAACAAAAGGCTTAAACTATTCAATATTTAAGGATAAGATTGAATTAGAGAAATATTTAATCACACTAACTAAATATGAATCATCTTTATTTATTAAACTTAGAACTGGTAATCACTTTTTCCCAAATGAGACAGGTAGATGGACCAATGAAGACATAAATGAGAGAACATGCCCTCATTGTACATGCAGAGATGTGGCGGATGAATTTCACTACATGCTTATATGTCCCTTTTTTAATGAACATAGAAGAAAGTTTATAAAAAAATACTACTACTGTAGAACAAATACGCTAAAATTAAAAAAATTGTTGACAACAAGGTCCTTAAAGGATTTAAAAAAAATTATGTAAATTCATAAAAGTATTATTTCAAACATTAACCCGCTGATAAGTTTAACTTGGTGTATATGTTAAATTATGTTTGTAATCTTTTATGTATTTCAACAATTAAACCTCATAAGACTAATTCATATCCACAAAAATATTACTTTAAACGCTAACACGTTGATAAATTTATTTATGTAGAGAACAAAATCATGTCTAATGCAGTACTTTTTGCATTTCGTCTCAATCAATCAATTAATATTTTATAAGATGAATTAATCATCTTACATATTGGTATTACTACATCATAGTTCATGTTGAATACCTAACTTCATTCACTACGCATGTTTAAAATATTTTTACGCATGTTTTTTCAATCTGGCAACAAATATCAATGTCACAAATTTGAAATTACTGATTTACTCATAAATGTTGTTAGCAAATTGTGATTTATATTTTAAACCTTGCACTAGCCAAATTATATGCAATGTACATGTATGTTTGTATCTCAAGCTTATTGTTAACCTTGCTGGAATATGTTTTTTAATCAATGACACTTGACACTTATTACTTATTGCAGCACTTCTACTCATCCCCCCTCTCCATCACCCATCCATGCCTTTCACCGTTGATTTCGTGTGCCATGTGTAAACTTACACAACTTCACAAATACATGTACAGTAAAGTACTTTTTGTCATGCAATCTCACTACTGCAGGTCAAATCGACACAATTTAGTACATGATTATATAAAGCTACTTGCTGAAACAATAACATAAAGTCCTTTACTTACGAATCACATGGTAACTGACACAGGACAAACATGGGCATGGTTAATCTGGCCTGACACAACATCGGTCAATGTCACGTGAATGGGTCACTTCACATTTGATCATTACTTAATTTAAACACACCAATTAATCCCAAGTAGAATTACATTAACAGACAATTTCGGTCTACAAAATGTAAATCTATACGTCACTTTTGAAAGTTTAGTTAATATGCGATCTATAAATGAAACACTCTCCACGATTATTCTACAGAGGAAACAGTGAAAACACAAACAATACGCACATTTCTGACCTAATTCCAAGGTTTTCACACAGATCAGCGAAGCGCTGCAGACAAAAATAAATTAACCAATCAAATTCACCGGGTTTTAAATAGAACCGAATGGAAAAACCATAACTATAGTCTGCATCAGTTATCCATGTAAACAAACAGGTTATTCAGGCCAAAGGAATAAAAAATGTTTATTTCTCAGGTCAACATCATCATTCCCCCACTCAATTCAAATGTATGTCTCATATCTTTTTTCATCTCCACTTCTCTTTCTCTTTTCTATTTTCTATGTAAAGTTAAACACCATGTCACAATTGTTAATAACTCTTTGTAAAAGATGCATTGTCACTGTATACTCATGTGTCACTATATTTGTGATTTGAGCTTAATAAAGGTTATGTTGTTGTTGTTGTTGTTGCTTGATTGTAATACCCATTAATAGCACGCTTCCAACCAGATTAAATTTCCTTTCTTTAATTAAGGTTTTCTTATCAATTAAACCATAATATTTTATTAAATTAATTATCCCATCTAACATGAATAAATAAGTCATTGTCATAATGTAAAATTCTAAGAATTAAATGAAACTAATTAATCAACTTCAATATTTGACAAAGTTCTCAAATAATAAAATAGCAGTTAACCTAATAATATTATTTCAGTCTTCACGATAGTTCATTTTATCCACTAGCCATTCGGGCTACTGGAATGGTAAAGACAAGTAGCCCAGCAGCAAAATTACTAGCCCAAAGTAAATTTGTTAAAATATACACCCTGATAAAGGGTTTCATCTTTCAATAGCAGTTAATCTATTAAAAGTAAAATTGTATCCAGGGTATGTTAACTGTAAAGCCTATTGCAAAAACAATTGCAACACAATATAACAAGTCAATGTAATTATGTCTTTTATTAATTATAAGTATTTAACATGTGATAAACAACTTCTTCGTTCATCTAATCATCACTGCAATCCCGGAGATCCTCTTAGTCAGAAACCATATCCTGTAAAACAAGCAACCTGATAGTTATTTTCCAGAAGTTTACTTGACAAGTGAAGGCATAGATGGCATACTTTTATCATACATGTTGACTTTTTTCTTATGCTGTGTTTTTAAGCGTAGCTTATTAAACTCTGTCTTACAGAAGTAGCTTCTCCTTCATCACTGATTTTTTACCACTTTTCTTGAAATTCACGTTTCCGTGATTTTTCATAGTCATTTGTTGACTTACGATCAGAAGTGGGCAGTTTCTTGCCAGGCTTCACTCCAGCTACGTATTTAAGCATTATGCAGCCTTATGCGCGTAGGGACTCACAACTTTGGAAATAAACACACAAACAAGGTTACAAAGTAAAACGATGTTTATTCGGGAAATGCAAGCCGCGTACGTCGATAAGTTTACTTCAGCAGAAAACACATCAGCATGACGTGTGCCACTAGTAAATAACCAGTCTAAATTGTTCACCACGTGGCCTGTGTTACGACTCGAAAATGACCGTTGAATGTATGGACCAATCGGAACGCGTTTAAATCTCGTATTTTAGGCGAAGTTGAACGAAGTTCTGTCGGAAATCTTCGCGAAGTACTCACAAAATAATGACTTTTATCACACTTAAAAATGAAACAATATTGATACACGGAATTTCTACTGGCCCGACGGGCGTACAATATGGCAATTTTAATAGGCCCGAGCTATAATTTACACGCCCAGGCCAACGGGCGTGCGCTTATTTCGCAGACTGTTATTTAAATCCAATGCACAAATATTATAAATACAAAATACTTAATTTGTTTCAATTTTATATGTTGTAACACAGTTTATAGAAAAAAAAACATTGGTTGGATTGCATTTGACAAAAAACACTATTTCATCTTTCATTTACATACTACATTTATTATCTTCACATCAAAATTGTGCTACAAAGTCAAAATTATAACCCCAAACATCTGTTCACAACTTATTTTTAAATATGACAAAAGCAAATGACAATACAATATCATACAAAAAATATGGCAGTGAATTGTCTTGGGGGTGTATTGTCCAAGGAAATCAAATTCTGGAGTGAATTGTCCAGGGGATGAATTGTCTTGGGGGTGAATTGTCTGACACCCTTTCCCCCACCCACCTACTTTTTAATGAAAAATTGAGAAATTTTACCCATTTCATGCCATGCAAAGTACATTCAAACAGAATGCAATTCTAGTTTTGGCTACATTACTCATTAATTTCAACCATGTGCTGTGCTTATTTACCTACAAGTCTTTAGATTTTTCACAATTTACCTTCAAAGTTCTGTTCTGTTTCTGCAGCGTGAAATATTAACCTTCGCAAAAACCTCCTTTTTGGAGATCCAAAATATCCTTGCAAGGGAGCTGTCGCTAGTTTCAATTTATTTTTTTTACAATATTTTGAGACATTCTTTCTTAAACCTAACACAAGAAATACCTTTTATAAATTCCTAATCGATTTTTAAAGACCATAGGTTACCCATACCCTAAAGATATGTAATTTTTCCCCCTTTCACTGATATGTGCTCGGTACGACTAAAGAGCGTATATGTCTATGTAGTGTCTATCGCAACCGTTGTTTATTTTTGGTGTTTTCACTTCATATACACGTATATTTGTTAATGCAGCATCAACATACTACAACAATATCCCGGAAAGAGAAAAATAATGCATTTGAATATCAACCGTTTTGACAACTGACGACATACAAGATTCGATTTACGAAGTGAATCTAAATCTAGTTTTAGTGCAGATTCGTTCATACGACACAAATACACTATTTTGTTTTACGGATCATTTCGGATTAGAGGACTGGGTGAGTCATGTAAAATATCGATTATAATATATACTTTTTATAAACAACTGGCAGCAAGATGAGTTGCAGATAATTCGTCAGTAACCACATTTAAACTAACTCTTTTGACCTGTTAATTATGTTCAGCTCAATTCAACAGTGAAACATGCCCATAATATCACTTTAATTGTTAATTTGGAATTGTAATAATAAACCATATGTCACCTAATCAGTCAAGAAAGTAACAATACCTGAAAACACCATATCCTATTTCCCACCCCTAAAATTACAATAAACAGCTAATCTGTCAGTTATTCAGAGCTGATGAGGGTACTGATAATCGAGGGGTAGATAAGGCTATTACTGATAGGGGTTGCCTAGAAATAAGGCTGTGGTATGGAATACTTAAATAAATATTTTAATGTGTCATGCTTTACAATTTAATATTTAATTAATTAATGTAGAACTGTAACTCATGTTCAAATTTTAATAATGCTGGGCAATTTTATTAAATTATTAATTAAATACACATTTGATTCTGTAAAATTGTATTATGACTGATTATTATTGTAAATTTAATAATCTTTGCGTACAAAAATGTTTCAATACATGTAGGTATGATAATCATATATACTCGGTTTATATGATACTAAGCTATACGTATTTGTACTCACGTTAACATTATTGTTATACGTTTTTTATTTATAATTGTGTGCGCAATAAGTTTTCCATAGGTAACGGGATCTTCATTAATAGTTTTATGACAAATATTAAATTCTTAATAATTCATAGTTCTATCAGTCTTTATGTCCTATTCATTAAATTACAATATTAGTGTACATATTGTAAATCTTTGATAATGTGTGTAAATATTGAAATAAATATTAAAATAAAAGTATATAGATGTATGTCTACTTGTGTACATATTGTACAGCTTTTATACTGTATGTAAATATTGAAATAAATATTAAAATAAAAGTATATAGATGAATGTCTACTTGTGTACATGATAAAGCTTTGACAATGTGTGTTTCAAATATTTTAATAAAAATAATAGTTTAAAAAATATATTTTAAAAAGTACTTTTACTGTCTGTTATAATGTGCCAATAATGTAACCTGGTGTTAACACAATTTGTTAAAAAAAATGTGTTATTTTGTGAAAATATTGCAATAAAAAGTATTGAACTAAACTCTGAAAGTATTTCTCATTTGTGTTTATGCATAAATAACTCATTCAGAACCCATCAACACATCAATAGTTTCACTACCGTGCGAGTTGACTTTTAGGTACGAGTTGACTTCCGTGCGAGTTGACCAAACAACGTGCGAGTTGACTACCGTGCGAGTTGACTAAGGTACGAGTTGACTGTAAACCTTGTATTGTGGAGTCGTCGTGGTTATTGTTGGTTGTGTGTAGCCTAAAAACAATGTTCATATTCGCGAACATGACTTTAGAGTTCGAAACATGATAATGGCTAGAAAATTGATCTATTTATGTTAACAGTCTTAATTAAGTCACGTCTAATCGAAAGAACAGCCGAAAGTTATTTTTAAGGGTGGAACTTCACATCAAATAGTTCACAAGACAAATAAGATACATTATATAAATATTTAGTAAAAACCGTATTAGAATCGAAATAATTCGTGTACGCTATAGTTTGTTGTCGAATAACCCACGGCCGGAAGTTTAGATACGTATGGATTAAATCACGAGTGCGAAGTGGGTTATTCGACAACAAACTATAACGTACACGAATTATTTCTTAAATAAAATTTGTAATGAACTTATTTTTATTGTTAATGAAAAGTATCTGGTTCTCTACAGCAGGAGTTTGCCTACAAAACTTGGTATAAAGGATCGTTTCATGGCGTGTGTACTTTAATTCAATATTTTATCTCGCCCAAAATGTAACATTTTGATAATTGCATAGTATTTTAATCGCTGCACGTAAAATAATCATCCTTATGTTTTCCTCAAAGGAAGGCCAGATTTGGCAAGACCTATGAATCTTTAGTTTAAGCCAATCGAGATAAGTCGCTCACTTTTCGTAAAATGTATCATCACCTCGCGATGTGTCGCTGTTAGATTTTACACCGATTGCGGTTTATTATGTGTTTATATTTATACATGCTTCAATTTTGAAAAATGTTACAATGGCATTGCTATAATTGGGTTCTTATTATAAAATGGTTAAATAGTAACCAAGTAGCTCTTGTATTGCCAGTAAATTTGAATTGTGATGATGTGAGCTTATTTATAATAATCAAAGTTGAATGTTTTATTTATGAATGTTGTTCAAGTGCGAGGTTTTGAGCTTCTTAAAGGGGCCTTTTCACGTTTTGGTAAATAAAGAAAAATAAACCATATTGTTTCAGATTCGCAAATTTTCGTTGTAGTTACGGTATTTGTGTGGAAATTATTACATTAAATAATTTATTCGTTACCTTATGCGGTTTCTCTAGAAATATAGTCCTTTGCAATAGCGAATCAGGTTAACTTTGCCTGCAGGTTTAAAGGATTTCTGACAGGTATGTTTTCTTTGAAAAAAGCATAATGCAAACCATGTGAATTATTTTGCGTATTTTATTTGCAGACAATGCAGACAACCATGTGAGAAGTGCATAAGTAATCTTCAAGTCAGCCAAATATTTGAAATGTGTACGTAACCTAGCATAGTTATGAATATCTGTACTACAGTATAAATATTGTGTAAAGATTGGATGTCAAATATATTGTTACTGTTCAAGTTCTCGTTACTGTAACGCTGGCGTAAAAGAATAATATTGACAATGGAAAAAAGGTTCGAGACGAAAGAGGCCCAAAACTGGCTTAAATGTATGATTGCAACATATACGAAGTGGGAGCAGTGGTCTAATGGTAGGACGCTGGCTTAGGGATCGAGAGGTCCCGGGTTCGAATCCCGCCCTGACCACTGTAATTTCCTTGAGCAAGAAATTTGTCCCACATCTGCTCCTCTCCACCCAGGTGTATAAATGGGTACCTGTGAGGGAAATAAGCCAATGTGCCGTGGCTGCCTGGTGCGCCATATGTAAACGGACGACTTAGATCCCAGTGATCGGGGGGTTGATTGTGAAGTCGGCTGAATATGTATATAGAAGCAGACTATAAACCGCACCTTTTATAAACCGCACCTTTATACGACCAGGGACGTAATTGCACAATTAGCCAAGCTCGGATTTAAAGCATTTTACACGGATATACGACAGGATATGCTTGCAAAAAACGGTATACTTAAAACAACTACGTGTAGTTCGTGTATTGATCCCTCCAAACAGTGCCGCCTGTGTTCAGAAATAGGTAATCGCATTTGGGTCTACCATCGTTTTAATAAGACACATTTAAAAGGCCCATCATGGAGCAATACGGACATTACAAAATGGTGCAGTGATTCATGGGAGTTAGCGAAGTGTTACATGCCTCCCACGGGTTACAAGAATAAACCAAGTGCTGACAAAACAGATTTTAACGGGATAATTGGTGCTTTAATCAACTGTACCTGGATGCAGAATTACTTTACAGATGATCTTAGCCAGAATACTAATATCTGCGTGAAGGTATTTGGTAATTTACTTGTCAGCCTTTATTTATCAGTAATTGACGTACGATATGAGTTTCGTATGCCATGTTACAATTGCATATCTTTGTGAAATTATTTCCTTACCTCTTAATTTGCCAGGCGCGAGAAGAAGTTAACGCACTACGGCACATACATGACACAAACATAGATGAAGGGGAAATGATCAGCCTCTTCGATTGTCTTTTCAATCTCCTTAATGATCCCGCATACCTGAACAGCTTTAAACCAGCAGTGGAAGCAAGAACATACCTTACTCAGGTAATGTTTCTTACTCCTCAAATAACATTGAAGAACCAATAACATATCAAAAACATGATTTGTAAATGTAGATAGTTAAAATACGAACCATTTAGGGAGACATATGCTAGTTGACTAGTATTATTATAATTAGTCCTATACTTCTTACTTTTATATGGAAATCTGTAAACATGCTAAAAAGTCTGAATGCTTGTTTTCTTTCCATACCGTTGATGTATTTGTATCGTCAATTATATTATGTTTCAGCTTCAGAACGATAAACTGCTATTGTCCGACACGTTGACAAAATGCTACGAAGACCTTAAGGAAGGTGAGAATACATAATAACATGTTGTTAAAACGAAAAGGTCTTTTATGGTACCTGTTTTATGATCAGACAGTGCGGCGGATAATTCAGTACTTAGTATCAACATATCTTATTGCATGCAATGCAGGGCAGGTGGTTATCTTGATCAAATGTCAGAAATGTAAGCTACTAAACAAAACAAAACAACAACTGGTCTCTATGCTAATGCACACAATTTTGATATGTAAGTAAATCAAGAACATCTTTTTGATTCAGTCTTTTATTCTATAAATAACAAATCATTCTAAAATGTTTGATCTTGCTTCTGTGGTTAAAGATGTGATCGAATGATATACAACCTACTTCTTGTAACTCAAAACGGTGACTTTAACTTCGTATAATAAGTTTTCTCGGCTGTATCTAATTTAACGAATACATTTGTTTGTGTAACACCCAATAAAAAGAAGAGAACGTAAAGTTTATTAAGATGTAATCTTGTCAAACTGGTGTCATCTCCAATTTCCTTTTTGCATTCATATTTGTTTATAAATAATTTGAAATTCGTGGAGTATTTGTATGCTCCTCCGCCCAAAGTCATATTGTATAATTGTCTACTATTTCTGTGAATACATGGTTTACTTATGGTTTCGTCAAGACATATAAATCCCTCACTAAACTATGTTAACATGTTAACATGTATTTAAGAGTTAATATCCGAGAAAATGTATTTAATTGTTGCTGTTGTTTTTAAAGTATGCTATTGGCTGTCTTTTTAAGTATATTTAAAGGAAGTCGTGCCAATGTTTTTTACGTATGCTATGCAATAAAGTAATATTTGTTTACTTAGCACTTACATAATAATGTAAATTAATTCATATAAATAAGGTTTAGCTCAACTACTCAAATAATAGTCATAACCTGAAAAAGCCTTTAAGCTGAATTATGTCCCTTTTTTTCTTTTGTACATGGAGATGACATGTTAAAGTTTGCCTTCAAGTTGATCAAGTTCATATTCACATAGTGTTTCAATACCACAGGCATAAACCTGTGTAATAACTACATAAATTCAATTGAATCTTTACATGTTTCTTTGTGACACGTCGTTACTGACCAAGGTCCATGACTCAGACCTGTTATTTAGCATATTGCTATCCTCTTTGTAAGTATACATTAGGGTTAAACCTGTCGTCCCTGACTCTACTACATATCTAAAATAACACTTTACATAGGTGTTCACTGATGATGTTTAGGATCATGCAAGTCGCGATTCGTTTAAGTTGATCAACATAAGTATTTTTAATAAATTGTTTATTATTTTTTCGGTAGGATTCTTCATAATCTTAAATGTTTTGGAAGTGCTCCTACAATCCATATTTGAACAGAATTGAATTTGAACAATTTAGCTCTTGAGCTCTTACACAGCGTTGCGTGATATGTAGAATCTCTTGCCGCATCAATGAAGTATAAGTCATACATGCGAAAGACAAAAAACGGTACCTCATTTGATAAAAGGGCTAAAGGTCCTATATTACAGGACTTCCAGTTTGTTCAAAAAGTTCAGTGAATAAATAACTTCAAACACGAACACACAACTGGGAGGAAATATAAAGCTTAAAACCTATTGATTGTTGTTTGGATTATTTATTTATTTTTAAATGCTAATATTCTTTAAGCATGCACATGTTTTACATATTTACCCATACGGGTAACTTGCTGGCCTTATCTATGTAACATTCTCCTTGTAACCCGTCCCCACATATAAATCAATACAAAAAGCAATTTAACATGTATTTAAAACAAGTTATACTTGAACAATGAGTATTGTAACATACAGATTGGACTGTATAATACGTTCGTTAAAAGCTACAATTATTTTTTCAGAGTTTCGCAGAGATTTAATACGATTCTATACAACGACGAAAAATACTGTGTCTGTTTCACCAATACGTCAGGGTCATGACAAACCTATCTGGGATATCTTTGTGTCACCGAAATTAAGCCACATAAAACTACAAAAAAATGGTTCTCGAAAGAAAACGGAAAACGCAATAAAACAATACAGAAACATATTTTTTAAAGATGAAAAGCTGTGTAGTTGTGTGTTTATTCAAGGAGAGCCCGGTATAGGGAAAACAACGTTCCTTACTAAACTTGCTCTTGAATGGTGTGATGCAGTTTCTGAACACAATTCTATTCACAATGCTTCATTTAGTGATATCGACACACTGAATGGGTTCGAGTTTCTCTTTCACATATCACTGAGAGATGCATATGTCCAACGTGAGGTGGTAGAGATGATTAAAACACAAATTATCGACACCATTTACACTGGTGATAAACGCGAAGTTGTCTTTCAGCTTGTACACAAACTCCTGGCACGGGAGACTTGCCTCGTATCTATGGATGGGTTGAACGAGTGGGTTGATCCTTTTCATAAATATGTTTCACCGTTAATGGCAAGCTGTTTTACAAAGTGCGTTTCATTAATTACTACACGACCATGGAAAATGGCGGATGAGCGAATCAAGGACTCTGAAATTGAAAGACTTATCGAAATTGAAGGGATAACTGATCCAAGAGAGCTAACGGAGAACATACTCATCAGTTTTAACTCTGTCAATCAAAAGTCACAGACTGAGTTCATGGAATACGTAAATGAACGTCAATTTATGCAGCTTCTTATTTCACCATGGTTGCAGACACTGTTAATAAGCTTGTGGATGAACAATAACGATTTTAAAGGTTCACTGTGTGAAATAAATTGTATTCTACTTGACCTTAGTTTTAAAAAAGGGAATGCAAAAGAAGGATATTTCAGAAAAGGAACTTGCTTTCCGTGCTTATCGAACACAAGCTTTATTGAACCGCATTGTGAGATTTTAGACGCGCTTGCTAATGCTGCATTTCATTTCACGTTTTCTTCACAAAAATCCCTTGTGTTTTCCAAACGGGAATTACTGGATTTTATGTCCAAAGAGCAACTACAATTCTGCCTCGATGCTGGCCTGTTGACGGTTATGTTTAAGTCAGATGTTTTGTTAAATAGTCCACAAATGTCATTTGTACATGAGACGGTCAAGGAATTCCTAGCTGCATATTATATAGCAATTTCACAGACGGATGTTATAGAAAATTTACTGAGCAAACATAAATTGAATGTGTTAGAAATGAGCCAGATAATTATATACATGTGCGGGCTTGATTGTAAGATAGCTAATGAACTAATAAACCGTCTGATTGACGGCGACTTCTTCAATGACATGAACCATGCACTAAGCAGGTATATACGACATTTTCAAATTGAGAAATTAGCAGCATTTAAAACAGATTATAAATCAATAGAAAACGCTGGAACATTTTCATCTGATGAGAGGGACTACGATTCGCGTATTTTAGCTTTATCATTCTTATTCCAGCGCATGATGATTACAGGTTTCATTGAAGCTAAAGCTAGCGGTCAGAAGGATATTAGTTTAAAGTGTAGGGATTTTACATTCAATGAATATCTCAGCGAGTCTGAATCAAACGCATTACGTTCACTGTTAATGTTGAACACATCCAACGTCAGGACACTCATTTTAGAAAGTAATATATTGCAAATAAGCAAAATGCGGACCGTCCTTAAAGAGTCAATGAATTGTCTTGAACGTGTAAAGGCCAGAGTGACTCCGGAAATATATACGGCATTTTATAATTTAAACCTGCAAGAGCTGCATTTTATCGGAAGAATCAACGTATCATCAATATCTGATGTTCTTACATCCCTGTCTAAGTTAACGTATTTATACATAGAAGATTCAACCTGTAACGAACAAATCACTATCCCTGCCACTTTAAGGTTTTTAGACTTGACGAAAATTAGCTTTACTGTCGTGTTTCTTCGAAGGTTACTAGAACAATTATCTTTATTAAAACACAATTTTTATTTAGAAATGTGTGATGTGAATGTCACCGATTTTAATAAACACATTCTTCAATCAGAACTATTACTTATTGACATGTCAAATATCACCATACACGTGAAGCAGGGTAACAATGACCTATATGGTTTGCTGAGTTGTACACCTATCGAGAACATGTATCTTATGACGTCTGACGATGCTGCATTAGCATCAGATATTTTACCCACATTCAGTAAATTAAAAACGCTTGATTTAAAAGGAACTTATACGAGCTGTTTTGCCATCCAGCTGCCTGCATCGTTACATTGCATCAGTCTTGTAAGAGGCGAATGCTCCTCTGAGTGGCTGTGCAGCTTGTTGATCAATCTTTTTACATTAGATCAGCATGTAAAGTGTGAGCTGTGGAGCTTTGTAGTGACCTCAAATGGAGAAGATTGTGACGCTCATTCTATTAAACATGTATCTGACATGCGCTCTAAACTATTGGAATGTGATATGTCTAATATCGAGATATTAGTGGACAATGGGAGCAAGGAATTGTTTGAAATATTTCGAGACACAAGTATAGAGATCCTGACCCTGAGAACTGCTGTTTGTACTTCACTTACAACAGACATTCTGCCCACACTGAGTACATTAGGAAAGCTTTATTTATGGGGAACCTATACGGGTCGATGTGATCTCCAGCTGCCCGTTTCGTTACAATGTATCAGTCTTCAGACAGGCGAATACTCATCTGAGTGGCTGTGTAGCTTGTTGATCAAGCTTTGTGCATTAGATCATCATGTAGAGTGTGAGCTGTGGAACTTTGTAGTACAATCACGTGGAGAAGTTGTTTGCGCCGATTCAAATACACATGTATCTGACCTGCGATCTAAACTATTGGAATGCGATATGTCTAATATTGAGATAATAGTAACACATGGAAGCAAGGAAATGTTTGAAATATTTCGAGACACAAGTATAGGGAGCCTGTACCTGAGAACGGCTGATTGTGTTTCACAAATGTCAGACATTCTTACCACACTCAGTAAATTGGAAAATATGTACTTATGGGGATCTTATACAGGCCATTTTGACATCCAGCTTCCTGCATCGCTACATTGTATCAGTCTTCAGACAGGCGACTGCTCCCCTGAGTGGCTGTGCAGTTTGTTGATAAAGCTTTCTGCATTAGATCATCCTGTAGAGTGTGACCTGTGGAACTATGTAGTGCCATCACGTGGAGAAGATTGCGGCGCCAATTCAAATATACATGTGTCTGACCTGCGATCTAAACTATTGGAATGTGATATGTCTAATATTAAAATATTAGTAAACAATGGCAGCAAGGAACTATTTGAAATATTTCGTGACACAAGTATATGGAGCCTGGACCTGACGACGGCTGATTGTGTTTCACAAATATCAGACATTCTTCCCACACTCAGTAAATTAGAAAATATGAACTTATGCGGATTTTATAGAGGCCATTTTGACATCCAGCTTCCTGCATCGCTACGTTGTATCAGTCTTCAGACAGGCGCATGCTCCACTGAGTGGCTGTGCAGCTTGTTGATCAAGCTGTGTGCATTCGGTAATCCTGTAAAGTGCGAGCTGTGGAACTGTGTAGTACAATCACGTGGAGAAGATATAGGGACCGATTCAAATATACTTGTATCTGACCTGCGATCTAAACTATTGGAATGTGATATGTCTAATATTGAGATATTAGTAAAACAAGGGATCAAGGAACTGTTTAAACTATTTCGTGACACAGGCATACGGATCCTGGACTTGAGAACGGCTGATTCTTTTTCACATTAGACGCTTAGAAGCCTTATTAAAAACAACACATCTTATGCTACTTGAAAAAAATGATACGAAATAAATCTGTTTTAAAAAGCATATACACCTATAAGATTAAACACGTCACCGGTGTTCTATCTGAATATACTGACCATTAATGTAATTCGGGTCATCACTGATCCATTATTATTATCCGACGCCGTATATTCTCTAATGTATTATATTTGACGATAATAGATGCGACCAAACTGTATACTCCTATATCATAGACGCATAATCATATTTACTATAACAAAGCTTATTAAAAATCAGTAAATAATTGTTTAGGTTTTACATTTTTATTTTGCGAAAGATTTGTTTCATTGGGTTTTAACACAGTTTAATGCGTTTTGAAGCAAATGAAATCTATTTATATTGTAAAAGTAGCGAAATGCAAACTTGTTATAATGTAAAAGTTTTAAAATGAAAACTTTTTTATATTGTAAAAGAAGTAAAATGCAAACTTTGTATATTGTAAAAGTAGTAAAATGCAAAACATATATATGTATTTATGTATTCATTTGTAGAAAGTTGTGTTATTATATTTTATCATATATAGGTCTTATCAATGATTTCAATCGAGAATTATAAATATTAATAGAAAAGACGTTGTACATGTTTTGCTTTATTTAGAAAATCTTTTGAAAACATAAAAATGAAGTGTGTGTGTTTTTTCTAAATAAGAAAATATATTTGCACATGCATTTTTGTTAACGCCCTGTAATTTTGTATTATAATATAACTATTGCTCATATACTGAGTATTTCTCACACTCGTGATTTAAATACTACAAATCTAAACCTCCGGTCGTAGGTTATTCGACAAAAATTAATGATTATCAAGTACCGTTATGATTTAGATTCTTACAAGGGTTTATACTCATTTTCACTTTACTTATACAGTCCCTTAAACAAACTGTTTAAAGTTTAAAAAAAAATTGCTTAAGTGATCAATTGATGAAATAATCAATGCATCTGTAACGAGAACCAATAACACGAATTATCATTATTTCAAGTTCTTTTTCTATTTAGATATTAATGTTAGTGGCATGATAAAAATACAATACCTTTTTTAGCTGTGACTTCGTATTTCAGATTTATTTATTGTGTGATGTGTACAATGTTTAAACTGGAAATTAACCAGGCCGAGGAAATACTGCCTTTGTTTACATGTATATCGACGCGAAAAACGGATCATGCTTTTCGTCTTACGGTTTACAAACATATGAGTTCAGTCGATCATTATTAAACTATACTAAGCTTTGGATGCTCAAAGCGACATTTCATTTTGGTGTGGAATAGTTATAATACGATTTGTTGAATCGTTGTGTTGTTAAAAATCTGACTTTTAAATGTGAGCGAACTTTTTTCTTCTTTCAAACTTGACAAGTTAATCTTTAAATTTGTCATATGAATAATGCATTGTATGAACTATTATCAATTTTAATATGAAAAGCAGTAATTAAAATGGTACAGTGGTAGTGAAATTAATGTACAGCATACGTTTATAACAACGTCATGTATACTACATGTAATATGCGAACGGAGTTTGTTTTCCCATGTATGGCTAATTAATTTTTTTGTTTAAAGTGTATTTTTATTTAGTTTATGTTCTTATTATATCGCCCTGTAAGTCCGATATGACGTGCCATGAGTTCGTCTATAAAGAGTCATTTTACTTCACTCGTGTATGCCATGGCTGGAAATGCTTACATGCTATATGAATGGCGTGCAAGGAAAAACAAATTAAGCATTGTGTTTTCTTTATGTTTTGTACTTAATTGCATTATAAAATTATGACATGTAATTTCCAAAGTATTAATAATATAGGCGTTAAAATGTAAAGTTTGTTCGTTATTATATGTTTTATTGCCTATTTGACATCATTTCTTTTAAGTTTCAACAGACTTGTGTTTATTATACTTCAAAGTAAACATGTATTTTGTTATTAATAATTAGATCAAAAAGTCCAAGTTTAGCGAGGGGAATTTATATGTAGAATTTGAAAATACAATCTTTACGCTTATGTTGTATGTTGTATTATGCTATTTTATATTATGTTGTATCAATAAACATTTTTGATGTAACATGTTTAAATTTGTAAAATTACTTAATACGCGTTTTGTTCAAAACATGGCATATCCATGTACGGCGTTATGTTCGAATTATTCTTCGTTGAATTACGATAGAAGTAAAATATGTTTTCTTGAGAATATACACCAAGTGTTGATGCTTTATCGGATTGATGTTTATAACATATACCATTCGAAATTGCTATTTGATTTGTATTGCACCGTTGATGATTAATTGTGTTAATGTGATGTGTCGATGAACATCCGTCTGAAGAAATGTGGGGTGCACTCGCGTTTCTATAATGTAAAGAGTTGACGGTATGTTTCACTCTTCTAAATGTAGAAAATGTAGAATATATAGAACACGTGTAATTTGATTATAGACTTCATTGAAAGACGAAAATATGTAACTTCTCCAGAATATGTCTAAAACATTGCTGTAAAAATTCCGAAATAATTGTGTAAATTGATAATGGCGAATTTATGTATTGATTAGTTTTTGATTACCACAGTGTTTTTGTTTTTAAAATGCTATCATTATTGAATGCAAGTATGCAGTGTGAAAAGAATACACACCATGGTAATAATGCGTGTAATATTGACGGACTTTTTTCTCATAAAATTCACAAATATCGTTCATTTCAATTCGGCTAGCATAAAACATGCTTTGCACCTGCATTCTAAAGTTATGATGTACGGGATGCATATTTCAATTCCGTAAATTAATACAGCATCGCAGAAATCTTAGACGAAATGTCCACCTAGTTTGTAACATACTAGTACGTACTGTATTTTATATAATTATATAACGGTGTATTTGTTCTATACGTTGAATAAATATGTTTCATGTTAAAACGTATTCTTTAATTTGTTTTAGCTACAGTAGGTGACATTGATTATTACAAACATGCGAAAGGCAGGGGAGTTACCAATACAACTGTGTAGATATGGGCCGTGCTCGGTAAAAATGGGGTTTAATGCATGTGCGTTAAGTGTCGTTTGAAATTAGCATGTGCAGTCCGCACAGGCTAATCAGGGACGACACTTACCACCTAAACTAGATTTTTGCTAAAGAGAGACTTTCTTTAAACGAAAAATATCATAATAGCGGAAAGTGTCGTCCCTGATTAGCCTGTGCGGACTGCACAGGCTAATCTGGGACAACACCTTGCGCACATGCATTAAACCCACTTTTTACAGAGAACGGCCTAATTATGTATCACTACTAATAATCATTTTAGGCTTGTATTTTCGCCGTTTTAACTGTGGTTTAGTTATATCAACGCTTTCATTAAATATATCATAAGTCATGGATAGATGTATATGAACTCAGTAGTTGACTGTTGGTAATTGCACACATTTATGCCATATACAGACAAATGTCATACTACAGTGACACATAATGGACGAATGACGTATAGATAAATTCATGCACTACTTAATTGGTCGTACCGGGATAGTTCTTGTAATACCAACTAATTTATGTAATACCAACTGAGATAGCCCGGCAAAACATACTAGTATATGCTATGTATTGTAATTTGTAACTGTGTTAGGGCAAGTATGACTTGACCAAATCATCAATCCGAGCCATTGATCTCTATTATTCAATAAATAACCCATGCAAAACTATTGTCATTTTTAGTTTGATGAGAGTTGACGAACATTTTAAAAACGTCAACACGAGTTGTACACCCGTTACTTCAAAACACATGTAATTGCCTTAATTTGCCAATTATTAAAATGTCAATATATATTTAGGTAAAAAGTGCTTTAACTATCACGTACGCAAATTGACCACCAAACAACAAAGTATACATGGACATGTAGAGATGCTTAAATATATATTACAGATTATGTATGTTTCCTTCTTGCACGCATTCATACTTTTAATTTCCAAAATGGTAGGGAAGGCAATTCCATAGCAGTATTTTGGAACACAGCTGCAAGCGGTTTCTAAAATAAAATCGCGATAGCTGTCTTCGAAGCCAAACCAGTGCAAATTTCACAGTGATTGGCATCATTTTAAGAAAATTGTATGTAATCAAATGAAGCATACACGAAGAACATTAATGTGAAAGTATTTTAACAAACAAAATTGACTTCTTGTATATAGCAAAAACAATAAAAAATAATAATGAAGTTCAAAAGAGAGGGTGCACCCAGCAACATTTCCGTTAAAATATTATTAAAGATCCAGCTTGTTGTTTCGGACAATAACATATAAATGGTAAACATACCGCGTCCCTTTGTGGGCAACACACCACGTCCCTTTGTGGCCGTGTTTCAACGAATTATTCTATTTTTAAAGTGTTGCACAGTGTTGCCCTTGAAATATTGCTATCAAATAATTTTAAAATTAAGCAAACGCTTTAGTAAATAATAGGACGTATCTCATCCTGATGCGCCCATGTGTTTAGCAAACCTAGATTTTGCACCACGCGGGCGGTGACTATGTCTTTACTTACTTAATCAAATGAGTTCATGAACGTTGGCAGAAAGTTAGTCAAGCAACATGAAAGTGAATTAAACAACTAATAATAATTCGGAGCTAATAAGGTGTAACATAACGATTCGAATGATGTTTAACATAAGAGGTCGACTGACTTGCAATATTACTGGTCTAATACTGTGTAACAAAAGGTTTATTGACTTCGAAAGTAAACGATCTATTGATGATTAATGAAACTGGTTTGATACTTTAAAGGGGCCTTTTCACAGATTTTTGGCATTTTTTTAACTTATTCATTAAATGCTTTATATTGATAAATGTAAACATTGGATCGTAAAAGCTCCAGTAAAAAATCAAGAAAAAATTAAAAAAAGGAAAAGAACATTGCCCGGAGTAGGTTTCGAACCAGTGACCCCTGGAGTCCTGCCAGAGTCCTGAAGTAAAAACGCTTTAGCCTACTGAGCTATTCCGCCGAGTACACATTCGTGACGTATTTTATACCTTATATAAGCAATCTTCGTAGTTTCACAAAATTTAACGACAAAAACAGAACTCTCCAAATTATTCAATCGTTTCGCGTTGCAACGCTTTATAATTTTTAGGTTTTAAAATCGTCAAAAGATGCATATAATGGCTATATAAGAGCATGGTTAATGTTCAGTATTACTGTTTCCTCACAAATATCATAACTAAAACGAAAACTTACGAATCTGAAACAACTTTTTTCAATTTTGTCAATTTACCAAAGCGTGAAAAGATCCCTTTAAAAACACCGGGTATTATACCGTGTAACATACTATTAAAGCGTGTAACTTAAGGTTTAATACCGTCTTAAATATCGGGTGTATTGAGCTGTTACGTAAACGGTCTATTAACGTGTAATGCAACGAGTAACATAGCGGAAATTGTACATTATTACACAAGGCGGCATAATACCGAGTAGCATACCGGGTCTAAGGACGTGTACTATAATTGGTCAAATGCTGTTTAACATATCGGGTCTAGAGACGTGAAAATTAAGGCGTATCATAACATGTATCGTAACGGGTCTACGGGTGTTATTTAATGTAAACGTAATGATTGAAAAGATGTGT
Organism: Dreissena polymorpha; assembly: GCF_020536995.1. NCBI lineage: Eukaryota > Metazoa > Mollusca > Bivalvia > Myida > Dreissenidae > Dreissena > Dreissena polymorpha. The sequence continues at coordinate 66,502,035 of NC_068364.1, forward strand.
AGTAAAGTACCGGGACTTCGGATGTGTAAAGAAATGTGTCTAATGATGTGTACCATGTGGAAATAAAGGGACTGATATTATGTAACGTAACGAGTCTTTACATGACGTATGCATGCATATATATTCAATTCAATTTATAAAACAGTGGTAGAGTTACATCGTATAATAAATAGATGTTCATCTTGGTTTATTTATTATAACTTTATCGACGTTTTGAATCTTCAGAAAACACAATGAAGTGGCTTATGTTTTCCTTTAAGAAAATATGGAAATAAAACAACGTACATATTTAATAATTTATCTAAGTCTCACAAATGACCTACACAAATGTAAAAGATATTTTATTTTGTGAAACGTGTAAGACACCTGCGACTTAAAGATATACTCCTCAGCAACATGTTTGATTCCACGTGCCAAAGCAATAGATACGATCCTCAGAACATTTATCAATTCAACGTGTCCAAACAAAAGATACACTCCTCAGCACAATTATTAATTCCACATGCCCCTACAAAATCCGTACCTTCACATTCACTAGCGAGAGGAACAAATGAGAAATCTTGCAATTACATCGTCCTTAAACTGTCGCTTTCTGTAGAAAGTTCACAACTGTGCATGTAATCTTAATGAACTAGCGATAGTCGTTTTAACAGAGATCATCGCTCTAAGAACGACAACTCAGGATGTGTTTTAAACACTTGCTGCCACGGCGTTACTTCCCTTAAATGATGATGTATACATTTCACGAAACACAAAATCATTGTCAACACAAACGCATTTATAAAAATTATATAATTAAACACTTTAGCATGTTCATGTAATTTATTTAGATGGAACTTATACAAGCTATTTTGCCATCCAGCTGCCAGCATCGTTACACTGTATCAGTCTTCAGACTGGTGAATGCACATCTGAGTGGCTGTGCAGCTTGTTGATCAAGCTTTGTGCATTAGATCATCATATAGAGTATGAGCTGTTGAACTTTGTAGTACAATCGCGTGGGGAAGATTCCGACTCTGATTCAAATAAACATGGTTCTGACCTGCGATCTAAACTATTAACATGTGATATGTCTAATATTGAGATATTAGTAGACAGTGGCAGCAAGTGTTACCATTTTCGAGGGGGGAAAGTTCATAAGTTCACCACACAGTATATGTACTCTACATTTTATTTACACACTACGAGAATAAATATATACACTTATGAATAAGTCTCTCATACTCCTTCTCTCTTTACATCTCAACGTTCCATACAACTCTCCCAAGCCTCTCTCTCAACCTGGCTTTTCATACTATCCTGCCCACCCTCCCATATTTGGATGTGTGGACAGACACAGATAGGACTTAGCATTTAATGGGTATTTATTATTGCAAGTGTTGACATATTTGACAAGCAGACTCTGCGAGCACCAGAACAAACCAGTGTTGCTAATCTTTATTACAAAATGATGACCAACTGGTATCCTGTTCTGATAACAAATGCCCACCATGCCACATGGCATCAAACAGAGCAGTCTAAATTGAAATCATATACTAAAATTACAACACTCCCCTCACCTTAGCTTCTTAATTGTCCTCAATTAAACCAAATAGTTGCATACATGACAAAATAGCCAGACTCACACTCACAACATATTAAACGGAAACTGTTATCAAAACACTTTATATGAATATAATATTACATCACAAATCTACAGATACAAATAAACTATATGTATTATTATTACTTATATTAGAAACCTTCTACAAATAAGGAATTTTACTATGAGATGATGATACATTGTGATAATACATATCATCATATGAATCATCCCTTTTAAATTACTTGTACATGATTAGAAACCTCCACAACAAGGAATATTACTTTTAAATTACTACATGACATGGCATTAAACATCCATATACATTGACTTGTATTGCAAATAACTTCTCAATAAAAATTACACAGATCTATCCATCAATATAATGAATCATTAAAAGTATTGTCCTTTTAATTAACAAGAAACACATTCAAAGAAATATTATTCTTCAACAACTTTATCTCCAACATCATGCATTACTAGTATATCTAAAACATCGTAACAGTTTGATTATATAAAAGCAAGAATATACATTCTTAGTCATATGCAAAGTAAACACTCTGTTTAATAAGCACATCTACAAATTCTTCTTTTATTGTCCAACTTATTACTTGAAAGTCTTAATATTTAGTTGCACATATTCACACATATTACTATCAAACAAGTCCTAAAATGCATCCGCGTTAAGTGCCTAACACTTATTACTTAAAACTAACATTAATAAATGTATAATATAGGCACAACACATTTTTAATGTTCATAAAAATTATAAATAGCAGTCGTCCTGCTTAATTGTCCTGTGCGCCTTATTATTAAATGAACATATGGTTATAGTATAAACAATTCTATATGAAAATATGACGCAATGTTTGATTCTGAAAAAGAATAAATCCAAGTGTACACGGTTTTAAATCCAGAGAAATTTTTAATCACTCCGTAAAAACTCATTTAATCCAACAAATTAGCACAAAATATATACCAAAGTCATTGGTTTGGAATTATATACATTAAATTAAACACTATAAAAGCGCACACAGTGACACTACATTTTCTATTGTTACAGTGGAGACACACACATGTAGAATGATCTTGTCGGCTAACAGATTCTATTTCTGAATTTAAGTCGACATTTTCTTTCAAAAATTTATTGGGGTCAAATTCTTGTAAAAATCCCAGTGTAGCACCTTTAACCAGCGTAACATTACTGGAAGAAGTATTCAGCAGTCTAATTGGTATTTGATGGCTTTTAACTGTCCTTGGGGAGCTTAAAGTGTGCCCTAATGATATCCCATTTGTTGGCTGTTTATTTGACGAAGGGCATAGAATCCCAAGAGTTGAATTAATTGATCCAAGATTTTTTTGTCTGTCCAGGTATGATACACTCCGAATTGGCTGGAATTTTTACCTTGGATCGTGATGTGACCCTAACTGCCCTGAGAGGTATTTTCTCAACAAATGTTGCACACCTCTTCCCATTCAAACGTAATCCAGTGTGAGCACTTAATTGATAATCAAAGTCATACAGAAAATCCATACCAATAAGTCCGTCTTCACGAATTGGTGCAACAAACACAGTATATTCAAACCACTGTCCACATGATTTAAACTATATTTGATAAGGTCCTTCTCATACATTTGGTGTAATTTTCTGTGATAGTCTTTTACATTTTGCAGTATTAATGCACAACCTAAAGTCCCCATTTAGCCATCAATTTCGAACACTAGGTGAATAACCAGAAACAGTATCTCTTGGAGGTCTTCGGCTGTCAGATTTAAGCCACTTCAAAACAACGCCAATATCTGGATCCTGCTGTTGAAGTCTGGTCATTCTCTCCGATGAACAGAAGACTTTGCTGAATTTGACAAGACTTTTTACAGAAGATGACATTTCACCTAATGCAGTCTTTCCGTCTTTATTCGGCATTTCGTAGTTTCTGTCACCCGACTTCGAACTGTATTCTGCATCAGAGTTTTCAGAATGTTCACGGAAGCGCAGTCGGAATATCCGGTAGCGACGATATTTCCTAATTCTGAGTAACCCACGATACATGAAACGTACACAGTTCAACAACTTCACCACCTGAAGCTGTAGCAGCAAGAAAATCCAACCCCAGAATCCGGATTCCTGAAGTTTTACTCTGGAAACTCTTGCTTTCGATGACCCCGAGATTTGCACAATCCTTTTTGCAAATAAAGGTACCGCGTCATCAAACTGAGAGAAATCTGACCACTGCTTATGTTTCCTCAAATATGTGTTACATCCCTTACATGATGGCTCCTCTAGCGTTAGATGTCCTTCATAACACTCACATACTTCTGGTTCACTTGGTATTCGACTGAGGCTGTCCACATTAACATGTTTTCGGCCACTTCGGTGTTGTAACCGAAAATCATACTGCAATAACACTTCCAACCAGAGGGGATTGTTGTCACAATCACACTACTGAAGACATTTCCATCGATCCCTAAACTTTCTGTGATCATTCCGATCAGAATCCAGTCCAAACATGTCCACAGGTTCTACTAACCAGCTAGCAGCTAAATTATTCTTTTCCACGGGTTCCACTAACCAGCATGTGCTAAATAAATCTTTTTGGGCAACAATAACCGAAACTCCAAACATTGAAACAACACCAAAAATCAAAATAAGACATCGTAACATTCCCATATGTCCAACCTCAATGAAACAGTCCCCTGATGATTTCGTAAGTCCAACAGCTCACTTTAATCCTGACACAATGATATAATATCCACTTTCCTCGCGTGTTAAAGTCCTTATCCCGACGCTGCCACCAGTGTTACCATTTTCGAGGGGGGAAAGTTCATAAGTTCACCACACAGTATATGTACTCTACATTTTATTTACACACTACGAGAATAAATATATACACAATGAATAAGTCTCTCATACTCCTTCTCTCTTTACATCTCAACGGTCCATTCAACTCTCTCAAGCCTCTCTCTCAACCTGGCTTTTCATACTATCCTGCCCACCCTCCCATATTTGGATGTGTGGACAGACACAGATAGGACTTAGCATTTAATGGGTATTTATTATTGCAAGTGTTGACATATTTGACAAGCAGACTCTGCGAGCACCAGAACAAACCAGTGTTGCTAATCTTTATTACAAAATGATGACCAACTGGTATCCTGTTCTGATAACAAATGCCCACCATGCCACATGGCATCAAACAGAGCAGTCTAAATTGAAATCATATACTAAAATTACAACACAAGGAACTGTTTGAAATATTTCGTGACACAATTATAGGGATCCTAGACTTGAGAACTGCTGATTGTGTTTCACTAACATCGGAAATTCTGCCCACACTCAGTAAATTAAAAAAGCTTCTATTATGGGGGATCTTTGTGAGCCAATGTGATCTTCAGCTGCCAGCATCGTTAGACTGTATCAGTTTTCAGACAGGTGAATGCACATCTGAGTGGCTGTGCAGCTTGTTGATCAAGCTTTGTGCATTAGATCATCATATAGAGTGTGAGCTGTGGAACTTTGTAGTACAATCATGTGGAGAAGATTCCGACCATGATTCGAATATACATGGTTCTGACCTGCGATCTAAACTATTGGCATGTGATATGTCTAATATTGAGATATTAGTAGATAGTGGCAGCAAGGAACTGTTTGAAATATTTCGTGACACAAGTATAGGGATCCTAGACTTGAGAACTGCTGATTGTGTTTCACTTACATCAGAAATTCTTCCCATACTCATTAAATTAGAAAAGCTTTATTTATGGGGGACCTTTATGAGTCGATGTGATCTCCAGATGCCTTCATCATTGAAACGTATCAGTTTTAAGACAGGCGAATGCTCCTCTGAGTGGCTGTGTAGCTTGTTGATCAAGCTTGTGCATTAGATCATCATATAGAGTGTTAGCTGAGAAACTGTGTAGTACAATCGCGTGGAGAAGATTCCGACGCTGATTCAAATAAACATGGCTCTGACCTGCGATCTAAACTATTGGCATGTGATATGTCTAATATTGAGATATTAGTAAAATATGGCAGCAATGAACTGTTTGAAATATTTCGTGACACAAGTATAGGGATCCTAGACTTGAGAACTGCTGATTGTGTTTCACTTACATCAGACATTCATCCCACTCTCAGAAAATTAGAAAAGCTTCACTTATGCCATAAGTTATGGGGATCTTATACAGGTCATTTTGCCATACAGCTGCCTGCATCGTTACACTGTATCAGTCTTCAGACAGGCGAATGCTCCTGTGAGTGGCTGTGCAACATGTTGATCAATCTTTCTTCATTAAATCATCCAGTAGAGTGTAAGCTTTGGAACTTTGTAGTGCATTCACGCGAAGAATATTGTGGCAATGATTCAAACAAACATGTAACCGACTTACGGTCTAAATTATTGTCATGTGACATGAATAAAATCGAGATTTTAGTAAAACATTGCAGCAAAGAACTGTTTGAAATATTGTTTGACACAAATATAAGGATCCGGGTCCTGCGAACGGCGGATTATGTTTTTCATACATCAGAAATTCATCGCACACGCATTAAATAAGATATTTTTATCTGTTATTGGGTAATTTTCAAAAAAAGATTTCTATGGCAAGTAACATTTTAACGAAGATAAGTCTGATATTATAATGAGTTTATAACGTTAACGGCGCGCTTTTGAGTGCAACCAAACGTTTTTTTATTAGTCAGACTTATTAAAACAAATAAATGGTTTATATATATGTGTGAATGCGTGTCCGCGTGTGCGTGCGTATGTGCGCGTGCGCGTGTGTGTGCGTGTTTGTGTGCACGGGTGTGTGTTTGCGAAGAAAACAAACATTAGATGGTTATTCCATTTTATAAAGAAAAAGAAAAATGTCAGCAAAATATCTTAAAACCCGTTGTATTCCTTCATTTCCTTAATTTGATCCCAACAGATCTTATATACATGCTCCTTGAAATAAATTAAAACAGCATATACATCAAAAAGGTTAAAACACGTCACGGTGTTCCATCTGGCTATAATTGTATTTTGGCCATTACTGATCATGTGTGCCGCTATAGACAGCTGCTACACCGGCGGCGTACATTCTCGAATTATGATATTTGAATATACTAGTTGCGGCCAAACTGTGCAGTTCTTTTACATGCATACTTATTTTCCCATAACACATGTAATTAAAAATCATTCAATAATTGATATTTTTTAAATTGTAAATATAATTCGTTCATAATTTTGCACTTGAAATATAGTACCATCCCAGTTTACTTATGTGTGCAATTGTGTGTTCAATATAAACTAATTCAAAATTTAAACGTTTCTGTACAGTAAAAAAACTGCATTGCTTTCTCCGTTGTCGTTGTATTTGTTTTTGTTTTGCAAACATACTAATCATGTTGTTCTTAACAGTTTTGGGCAAAATATTATTTTATTTACTGTATTTTATGTATATTTTTGTTGCACACATTGTATCGATCTATATTTAAATGTGTTAGTGTTCCTTCACAATGATCGGACACAAGGATCAATTCATGCAATAAAATGGAATCGTATATGTCACAATATCAATACGAAACAAACATAGATGTAATAAATATTATCTGAAACCGAAGTTTATTACAAACCTCTGTGGGTTTTAAAGCATTAATGCGGAAAGGATGCATCGAGTGACATATCATTTAATGACTTTACATTCGAGTTAATTGAATTGTATATCGAGGTGCATTTGGCTTTATTTATTGTATTATTTCTTACTTGTGAACATTAATTGTGGAAATGAAAATCTGTTTGTTGTTATTATTTTACAGTAATATCACAGTAGGCGTAATGGCAGTAAACAAACATGAACATATCCAGAAAATATCTCCGGTGAAATAAAGTAGGCTTATCAAAATATATTTCTGCTGGAAAAAAACTAACTGTTGTTTATTTTTGAATCAATATTGTTACATTATTTCAGTTGCACATTTTCATTAAAGAAAAAGACATTTTCGGCGCGGTTCAATTATCGATTATCAATTAACGTTTCATATTCCAAGTATCACGCGGCTTTATACTAACTATTTATCTGAATAATGTCTCTAAAATTGAACGTAATTCATACATTCTTAGCTTAGCTTATTACCGTCAGCTCATTGTTCCCATTTTCACAAACTAGTATAGTCTTCTCAATAAACTGTTATTTGTTTTTTAATGTTTTAAGTGATCAGTGGATGATGTGATCTATGATTGGTAACAAATAGCAAAAACTTGCATAATTTTAAATTTTTACTTCACATATTTATATAAGTGGAACATAATAACAACACGTCGCGTTTTTGTATATGTGCGTTCATATTTTTTATTTATAATGTTGTGATGTTTACCATGTTTGTCCTAGAAATTAATAAGGCCTGCAAAGACTCATTATTTGTGTACATGTATTTCGCTGCGAAAAACACATCACGCTTTTTTGTATTACTATTTTCGAACAGTTTATTTGAATCGACTATAATAAAACTACCAAGCGATATGGCTACTCAATAAGATACTTATTTTTTGCTGCGTCGAATAATTATAACATGATTTGGTGAATCATAGTGTTGTTCTTTTGAACATCTGACTTTTTGCGCCTAGTGTACTTGAATACTTTGACAAGTGCAATCAGACCATCGGTAAATAAATTTACGAAATGTTCTCTTGTTGGTATCTATAAACATTTAAGTAACAGTGCTCTAGAACTAAATGTATATCATTTGTATAACAAAATTATGTATACCATTATGCGACCGATATGTGTGATTCTGTTATATAGTTATTGTTTAATGTGTCTTCGTTTGGTACTTACTTGATCGTCATGTGACTCCGTAACATTCTTTCATTTGCCTGTCTATAATATATATTTTCGTTAACTCTGTCCCCCATTATTCAAAATGCATTAATGCAGTTTTAAATCAAATCTGCATATGACTTGTCTAATATCAATATATTTGTAATGAATGGCAGCAGGGAACTGTTTGAAATATTTCGTGACACAAGTATAGAAATCCTAGTCCTCATAACGGCTGTTTGTGTTTCACTTACATCAAGACATTCTGCCCAAACGCAGTACATTAAAAAAGATCCTTATAGGCTAGTAAATGTGTGTGTGTTTTTTTCTAAATAAAAATATATTTGAACATGCATTTTTTGTTTACGCCATGTAGTTTTGTATAATAATAGAACATCTTGCTCAAACACGGTGTATTTCTCGCACTCATGGTTTAAACCCCACACATCTAAACCTCCGTTAATAGAAATTGACCAGGTCTGGAAAGATTCTTCTTTTGTTAACATGTAGATCGACGCGAAAATTATATCATGCTTTTTGTATTTCGGTTTCTAAACGTTTGATTTTCAATCGAACATAATTAAACTGCAATAAGCATTCGCAACTCAAAACAAACGGTATTTCTTATTGCGTGGAATAATTTTAGTGCGATTTGGTGAATCGTTGTTTTGTTAAACATATGTTGTTTTTTTAAGGCTATCGAACTTTTTTGTTACAAACTTGACAAGTTTAAATTTTAAATTAGGTAAATAAATAATACATTGTACATGTACGAGCTATTTTCATGTAAGTATTAAAAGCAGTAAGTTTAATGGTACAGTGGTAGTAAATTTAATGAATAGCATAAGTTTAAAACAACGCCATCTATACTATTATGCGATCGGTGTTTGTTTTCCTATATGTGGTTAAATCAAGTTTTTGCTTAATGTCTATTTTTATTTAATACATGTACTTTTTATATCGTCCTGTATGTACGTTAACTTATTTCGTGAGTTTGTTTATTAAGAGTCATTATCGTTAACTCTGTCAGCCATGGCTGGAAATGCTTACATGCAATATGAATGGTGTTCAAAGACAAAAATGGTTAAGTATTGAGTTTGTGTTATGTGTTTGCACTTCATTGCATTATATAACTATGACATGTAATTTCCAAAGTATTAATACTGCATGCATTCAAATGTTAAAAGTATGTTCATGAGTATATGTTGTAGTGCCTATTTGAAATCATTTATGTTAAGTGGTAACAGACTAGTGTTTATTACACTTCATAGTATACATGTATTTTGTTATTAATAATGAGATCAAAAAGTCCAAGTATAGCGAGGGAACTTTTTATGTTGAATTTTAAAATACAATGTTTACGCTTATGTTGGTGTTGTATCATGAAACATTTTTGAGGTTACATGTTAAAATTTGTAACATTACTGAATATGCGTTTATTCGTTCATAACATGTTGGCATATCCATGTGCAATTACGCATGCATGTGCATTATGTTCGAATTATTCTTCGGTGAATACTTTTAGCATAATGTTTATGATTGATGTATTAACAAAAACAATTGTAGAAATAATTTTGAGTTGTGCATGCAGAACATGATTTTGCATTTGTTTTATTTACTTTCCTTTATTGAATGTGTAACTGACTATCATTTAATGTGTACCGGAAATTGTGTTGAATAACGATAGAGGTAAACTATGTTTTCTTGAGAATATACAACACGTGTTGTTGTTTTATCGGATTGATGTTTATAACATATACCATTCGGAATTTCTATTTGATTTGTATTGCACCGTTGATGATTTATTGCGTTAATGTGATGTGTCGATGAACATCCTTCTGAAGACATTCGAGCGTTTTTTTAATGTAAACAGTTTACTGTATGTTTCTCTAATCTAAATGTAGAATATGTAGAATATATATTACAGACATGTTAAGACATGTTGGAGGGAATGTGTGGATAATTTTGCTCTCCACAAAATGCTTTAAAATACATATTTATAGTGAAACAAAAATAGTAATTTATAGTGTAGTGTATAAATATCAAGTGAACAATATTAGAAAGTGAAAATTTGGAAAACTTATGGGATAAATTAGTAGTTTGAAGAAGTTTCTACAGAGGAATATTATAATATTTGTGTGACACCTGAGAGATCACCTGCATGATACAATAAAACATCACCTTAAACAAATCCCTGGACATCAAGGTGTAGAAAGGATTGAAAAGGACTATAGCTATTGATAAGTGGTTGCCAATTATTGCCAATTATTTACGTTGATACCCCAGGCAAGAAGATAACTGTACTGTAACAATTTTAATAATGAGCAACGAAACAAAAAACAAGCAAAAACTAAACTTCTTGGAACAAAACCACAGACAAAGCCTGCAGTCAAGAAATATAGGCCAGATACGAGTGACAATAGTAACACAAGCATGGAGGAACTTAACTCAATAAATATACACCTTCAAGCCATGACTGAAGGCATCTCCAACTTAAGGGAGGATCTCAAAGGCATGATAAAAAAAGATGAAGTTGAAATGCTAATAACAAACACTGTGACAAATTTCATAAAAAAACTTGCAGAAAACACAAACAAAAAATAGAACAAATAATCAATGAAAAGTAAACGAAATGCAGGCCAAAATCGACAGCATTGATTTTGATAACAAAAACCTCATAGAAAAAATAAAACAACTTGAAAACATCAATGAAATCAACAAAACAACACTGCAAGAACAAATTGACCAAACCAATGAAATAAGCAAAACCGCACATACAAAAGCTAATTACAACGAGCAGTACGCACGAAAAAACAAGATAAAAATCCTAAATATCCCAGAAAATAAAGAGGAATACGAAACTTCACTGGCAAAAACTGTCAGTGATATCCTACAGATCAACACAGAGGTCGACCTACAGCCAATAGATGTAGTGGCAGTGCTCCGCATTCCAACCAAGAAGGGGCAGATCCGCCCAGTGATAATCAAATTACGTAACAACTCCGTGAATATGCCATCATGCGGAAAAGGGCACAATGAAAAGCAACGGGTATAAGGTGGTGGATGACGTCACAAAAACCAACCAGGGGCTTATCAACAGGCTTCTACTGCATCCGAATATCGACAGTGCGTGGTACTTTAATGTGGCGGTCTATGGGAAAACTGTTGCAGAAGAACGTATAAAGTTTGATATATATGACAATGTAAATGATGTCATAGAAAACTTCAGGCAGTATAGAAGAAACGGCGGGAGCAGCCAGTAAGAGTGATGACATTTACAAGCTAAAATGGTATGTTCCACATCTAACATCTTTTATGATTGCATTTTTAAATTACAAATTAATGCCTATATTATATGTTGAACCAGCTTGTATGTGTGTGTTTTTTTCCTCACACAATGTACATAACTGTTCTAACATTTAAATACCGTCCTTGAAATAACCAAAAAACTTATTGAAAAATAAAAAAATCAGAACACTCCAATCTATAACAAAAAAAAATCATTTTGATAAAGTGAAAACTTGCAAACGTTAACAAAGATACAAACTATATTATAATCGGTTAAACTCTTAAAACTGACTATATATTTTTGCCTTCTATTTTAAAGTATACCCTTATAGTCTATATCTATCTATACCTTAAAAAGATCATAGTCCTTATCATATTTCTTAAGTGTGTGGTAGTTTTATCTCCTGAGTAGAACAACAAATCATAAATTTATGCACAGGTGACGCAATAGTATGAAAGCATGGATATATTTATCAAATGTTTATAGTAAAAATACTTATTTGTCTGTAAGTCTACTTTACAAAAACATAAATTAATGCTACTATGACATTATTCTGTTCAATGTAATTAGACCCATTATATATGAAGGGATTGTGTTAAATAATCTGTGTAGTTATACCCTATACTATAGTATATTCAGGATGAATATTAGTTTCTTCCTATATTCCAAAATGAACAGTTGTTGCATAACTTGTGGTACATTAAGGTACATTATCTTGCAGCTGTCTTTGCAGTACTGAAAAAAAATTAAACATTGACAATGCTGTTATTCTAACAATTCATCAACTAAACACATGCGCTCTGTATATGCTTGACAAGTTTTTAGCTGCACTATTGTTTATATGAATTACATTATCATCACTAAAGACGTTTCAACATTCGACCAATTAAATAAACACAGAATGTAATAAGAGTTAATCTGTTGTTTAAAATATATCTTAGAATCAATACAGTAGTATAATACACCTATAAAAATAACAGTTAATCAGTTGTTGTTTAAAATATATCTTAGAATCAACATAGTAGTATAATACACATATACCCAGTGTATTGCTATTTCACAAACTCAGTTCATATAGACTTAATCATTGACTTCCCAGTATAGACATATGTAGGCCAATTAATAGGACTATAGTGTCCTTGTATACTTTATCTTTTTGCCAACCATGGTTGCCATCTACATTTTTGCTGCCACGCTTTCATTATTTTCTATTATTGAAAATAAATCACATTATTACAATTTTTATTGTAAAAACATAATTTGCATATTGTTCTTGTATATGTCTTCTGAATATGCGCAATTATTAGCATGCTTAAATGCGCTTTCGTAATTTAATAATGTTTAAATGAATATAACTGATATCTGCAACACATGAACGTTGATGACAATCATTCATATATCAGGGATGTTTTGTACCTTGCTTTAATTGTATGATTAACACATATGTTTTTTGTTGTAATAAGCATGCGTAAATGTAGATTTTATAAAACAAATATGTTTAGATAAAATAAGTTTTTATTATAAAAATTGATGACAACCTTTATTTATCAGGGATGTTTTGTACCTTGCATTAATTACATGATTAACACATATGTTTTTGTTTGTAACAAGAATGTGTATGTGTTGATTTTGTAAAAGAACACGTCTAGATAAATTCAACTTTCCTTGTCAAAAATTATATTGTAATGTCTTAAATATGAACGTTAATGTAAATTCTTATTCTATCAGGGATGCTTTGCACCTTACTATAATGATATGTGAAACACATATGTTTTTGTTGTAATATAGCATGTGTATTTGTAGATTTTATAAAAAAATATGTTTAGATAAATTAATCATTCACTTTAAAAATTTATTGCATAATGTATTGAATATTAAAATAAGAAACTTCTGAAAAGCATGCAGAATTAACTGGCCATCAAAATCTGTTGCATTCAGTGTTTGTTTTTTTGTTGTTTTTTTGTGTGAATCATGAAGATTTTTGGTTTCTTTGTCACTTTTTCCTTTTCTTATGTTCACCATAAGGAATACACCACCAAAACAATAAAATGTAAAGAATGCTACATATCTTGTAAAATTATGTATTTTGATGTAAATAAGTCCATATGTTTGATTGTAGCCTCAATCATTCATTAAACTTAAAGCCTCTTTTTGCACATTTTTTTCTTTTGTTCATATATTGTATGTTTGTGTTTAATTTGCTAAATTGTTTGTGTTTCAACATGCAGAAATTAAAAGTTATCATTATTGTATTTTATATATTGTACCAAGATATCTGTTTTATGATTCATATGTTAAAGCACTTTTGTCATTTGTATAAAAATGGATAATCTGAAATTAATCTCATACAAATGTAGGGGCTTAAATAACACTCAAAAACGTAGAGATGTCTTTGATTTTTTTAAACAAAACAAGCGCATATTTATTGTCTCCAAGACTGTCATTTTACTCCTGATATGAAAAATAAAATATATTCAGAGTGGGATGGAGAATGTTATTTTAGTTTTGGAAAATCAATCATAGTAAATAAAATTGAAAATGACTCTGTTGGAAACTACTTATTTTTAAATTTGACATATATGACAAACAGTTTTACCTTATGTACATTATACGGACCGAATAAAGATACGCCAACGTTTTTTTACAGACCTCTTTAACAAATTAACAGATTTTAATACTGATAAATATATAATATGTGGGGACTTTAATTGTGTTTTAGATGTCAACTTAGATTATCAAAATTCCACATCCATTAACAATAATAAAAATGCAAGAAAAACACTGCAATCTTTTATAAGAGATAACAATATAATTGATACTTTCAGATATCTAAATGGCACTATCCAACAATAAACATGGAGACGCTTAACACCATTACAACAGGCTAGACTTGATTTTTTTCCTATCTTCAAATTATCTGTCATCCAAAATTTAAAAATCTACTATTCATGTTATAAGTCAGATCATTCCATCATCGACCTAGAAATAATTTTTGAGGATATAGCGCATGGAAAAGGGCTATGGAAATTCAACAATTCACTTTTAAAGGATATTGACTATTTAAATTGCATAAATACTTTGATAGAAAATATTAAACTTCAGTACTGTATACCTATCTACAACATAGAAAACATAGAAAATATCCACAATAGCAACATACAATTTGTTATCAACAACCAATTATTTCTGGAAACATAACTTATGGAAACAAAAATCCTTAACTGAAACTTATTCAGACCAGTTATGTGAGCTACAAAATGAATTAGAAATTGTGAGGGAAAATAAAAGGGTCTCTTATTCGCTCTAGAGCTAAATGGATAGAAGATGGAGAACAACCCACTAAATACTTTTGCTCAATCGAATCTAATCATAACACAAACAAGTCGATACCTTTTATTGAATTAGAAAACGGGGCTAAGTTAACAGATCAAAACGATATTTTAAAAGAAGCTGTTTCATTCTATAAAACATTATACAATAAAAATGACAACGAAATAAAATACAATATTAATGCTGATTTATGTAATAATAATATACCTAAATTGAATGAAGTGCAATCTGACTCATTCGAAGGACTGCTTAATATTGAAGAAGTATCAATAACACTTAAAAATATGAAACATGATAAAAGTCCAGGTTCTGATGGATTCACTGCGGAATTCTTTAAGGTATTTTGGCGTAAGTTGAGAAGTCTTAATTTTGCTTTTATTACAAATTCCTTGTCCATAACACAAAACATGGAATTATTACTTGTATCCCAAAAGAAAACAAGATGTTACCTGAAAAACTTACGACCATTGACATTATTAAATGTTGTTTACAAATTAGCATCATGTTCCATTTCAAATAGATTGAAGACATTACTTGATATTTTAATCTCCAAAGATCAAACAGGTTTCATTAAAGGTCGATTTATTGGTGAAAACACCAGATTACTTTACGATATCTTGAAATATGCTGAAGATAATAATTTACCTGGGTTACTTATGGCGATTGACTTTGAAAAAGCGTTCGATACCTTGTCTTTCCAGTTTATAGAAGCAACTTTTAGTTTTTTTTTCAATTTTGGACTTATGTTTCAAAAATGGATATTTTTGTTCTTACATAATACCATGGCCTCCATACATATAAATGGATTCTTGTCAGATACTTTTTGTATAGAAAGGGGATGTCGCCAAGGAGACCCAATCAGTGCTTAAATTTTTATTATCTGTGCAGAAATTCTTGCTATTAAAATAAGGGAAAGCAAAGAAATTAAAGGTATAACTATAAATGACTTACAATATAAAATATCACAATTTGCGGATGATACATCTTTATTTCTGGACGGATCGGAATCATCTCTTAACTGTACATTAGATATGCTTCATGAATTTTTATTATACTTTGGACTTAACATAAACTATGAAACAACTAATTTAATTTGGATAGGCTCTATGAAATATAGTACTAGATCGATAAAAACTAAATACAAACTGAGATGGGGAGCTACTACCTTCAAAGTTCTTGGGATAGTGTTTGATATCAATTTAGAAAAAATGGTAATGTCAAATTTTGAAAACAAAATCGAAAGTATTAAAAGATCAATAAGTCATTGGAATCGCAGAAACATTACTCCTCTAGGAAAGATAACCATTGTCAAATCAATGTTTCTACCTTTACTTACTCATTTATTTGTATCATTACCAACAGCAAGCACAGACACCATGAAAACTATAAATCAACACTTTTATGACTTCATTTGGGCAGGACCAAGCAAAATTAAAAAAAATCAGTAATTGTTAAGGATTCTAACGAAGGTGGGTTAAATATGGTAGTTATATATGTTCTTTTGAAAATTATATGAAAATAACATGGCTTAGGAGAATAGTGTCAGGCGAAGGAAATTGTTATTCACTGGCTAGATCGTTAATTGATTTTAAAATAGTATTCAATACTGTTAAAATGTATGCCGAAAAAATATGCTCGCACTTAAAAAAATTCTTTTGGCTTGATGTTTTGAAAAACTATATATTGTATATTGAAAAGCTGCCAATATTGAATTGTGATGATATTCAGGATATGCTTCTTTTTTAAATCATAATTGTAAAATTAGCAATAGCTATATCTATATTAAATGTCTATATGAAAGAGGTATCCGGTTTGTGAGAGACTTAATGAAAGAAACTGCTTTATTTCCAAAGAATCTTTGGATACACAAGTTGGAACAAACGTAAACTTCCTATTGTACCAAGGATTAATAAACATAATAAAGAAATACATTGACAATTTTGAAGACCTGCCAAATTTTGACAAAAACACTGAAGGACCTATATTACCAACTTACATAAAAAATAGTAACCAGCCCTAAAGGAGAGAAACATATTTATAAAACATTAATTAAAAACTATGACATTCCAGCTTGTAATACTAAATGGAATTCAGAATTTTTAAATATTGAATGGAAAAAAGTACATGCACTTGTATTCAATATAACTAAAGAAACTTATATCAGATGGCTCCAGTTCAGAATAGTCCACAGAATATTGGGGACAAAATCCCTAATGTTCAAAATGAAAATTGTTGCAAATAATCTATATACATTGTGTAATTTGGAAGTTAAAAATATAACGCACTTGTTCTGGTACTGTCCACATACCAAGAAAAGTATTAAATTTGTTGTTGATATTGTTCGTACAAGTAGACCAAACATACATATTCACATTACATGTCAGGATCAAGTACTTGGAATTATTAATCCAAACATTAATGATTTAAATATAGTATGCTTAGAGCTTAAACGGTATATATTTATTATTGTCAAAGAAAAAACAGAATTCCTTCAAAATACGAACTTAAAATCAGTATCAGCTTTGAAATTTACAGAAATACAATTAAATCAGAAGAAGAATTAAAAATATGGTCTCTGGTTAAAATATTTAATGACATCTCATATAATGACATAACCAATCATAGCACATACTATAAATAATGCTTATAAAATATTTATATGTTGTCGTTGTTGTAAACTCTGCATTATCAGTTTTTCGTATACAATGCAGTTCAGCACTTTCTATTTAATTCTCTTATGTGCAATATTGTATGTTAAATGATATACATACTTATATTCAACATTAATTTAGTTTGTATTATTCAAACTTGTGTTTTTTCTGTTGTTGTAAAATACTTGAACTATGACACAATTATAATGTGATATGAATGTATGTTGAATGTACTACAATTATATTTTTTATATTAATATCATTTACCAATCAAAAAAGCTGTACATGAAATACTTTGTGCTATGTTTTTTTTGTTATTGTAAAATACTTGAACTATAACACAATCATAATATTATATGAATGTATGTTGAATGTACTACAAGTATATTAATTATATTATATTTATGTACCCATCAAAAAAGCTGTACATGAAATACTTTGTTTTATGAAATTAATAATACTTTGTATGAATGTATATAATATTCTACGTATGTATGCATGTAATATTATAAGGAGTAAATAAAATTTTGCACGAAAAAAAAAGAATATGTATTACAGATATAATTCGAATATACATTGTAATTGAAAGACGAAAATATGAAACCACTCCAGAATATGTTTAAAACATTGTTGAAAACAAAACAAAATAATTGTGTAACTTTATAATGTCGAATTTATGTATTGATTAGTTTTAGATAACCACATTTTTTTTTGTTTTGTAATGCTGTTATTATTGAATGCAAGTATGCAACGTGAAAAGAATATTGACGGACTGTTTTCTCATAACATTCACAAATATCGTTCATTTCAATTTGGCTAGCCTAAAAAATACCTTGAACCTGCATTTTAAATTCATGATGTACGGGATGAATGTTGCAATCCCGTGCATTAATACAACATCGCTGAAACCTTTGGCGAAATGCCAACTTGTTTGTTATAAACTAGTACGTACTGTATTATATATAATTATATAACGGTGTATTTGTTCTATACGTGAAATTAACAATTATGTTTCATGTTTCATCGTATTCTTTAATGTTTAGCTTACCTGATTGCTCAGGTGAGCTTTTGTGATCGGGCTTTGTCTGTCCGTCCGTCCACATATGTTCGTAAACGCTCGAGAGGCGAAATTTCTTGTCCGATCTTCATGAAACTTGGTTAGAAGATTTGTCCCAATGATACCTCGATCGAGTGCGAAACTTGATTATGCTGGGTCAAAAACTAGGTCACTAGGTCAAAAAAAAGAAAGAAAAACCTTGTAAACACTGTAGAAGTCACATTTCATGCCCATTCTTCATGTAACTTTGTCAAAATGTTTTTCTCAATGATATGTTGGTTTAATTCTAAAGTGGTTCCGGTCCGTTGAAAAACATGGCCGCCAGTGCTCGATGCAGTTTTCCTTATTTGGCTATAGAGAAATCTTGTAAACACTTTAGAGGCCACATTTTTTGTTCTATCTTCATGAAACTTGGTCAGAAGATTTGTCCAAATGATATCTCGATCAAGTTTGAAACTGAATCATGCTGGAATAAAAACTAGGTCACTATGTAAAAAAAGAAAAACCTTGTAAACACTGTTGAAGTCACATTTCATGCCCAATCTTCATGTAACTTTGTCAAAATGTTTGTCTTAATGATATGTTGGTTGAGTTCAAAAGTGGTTCCGGTCCGTTAAAAAACATGGCCGCCAGTGGGCGAGGCAGTTTTCCTTAGTTGGCTATAGAGAAACTTTGTAAACACTCTAGCGGCCATATTTATTTCCGATCTTCATGAAACTTGGTCAGAAGATTTGTCTTAATGATACCTCGATCGAGTTCGAAACTGGGTCATTCTGGGTAAAAAACTAGGTCACTAGGTCAAAAAAAGAAAAACATTGTAAATACTGTAGAAGTCACATTTCATGCCAAATCTTCATGTAACTTTGTCAAAATATTTGTCTTAATGATATGTTGGTTGAGTTCAAAAGTGGTTCCGGTCCGATGAAAAACATGACCACCAGTGGGCGGCCAGTTTTCCTTATTTGGCTATAGAGAAACTTTGTGAACACTCTAGAAGTCACAATTTTTGCCCAATCGTCATGAAACTTGGCCAAAACATTGGTTTTATAAATATCTCGGTCGAGTTAAACAATGGTCTAGATCGGTGAAAAAACATGGCCGCCATTGGGCGGGGCAATTTTCTTTATATGTCTATAGAGAAAACGTGTAAACACTCTAGAAGTCACATGTTGGGCCCAATTTTCATGAAATTTGTTCAGAACATTTGTTTCCTAGATTCGAGAGTTGAGTTCGAAAATGGTTCCGGTCCGTTGAAAAACATGGCTGCTAGGGGTGTTGGCACCTTTTCCTTATATTTATACAGTAAAAAAAGCTTGTGAACACTCTTGAAGTCACATTTTATGCCCAATCTTCATGAAACTTGGTGAAAACATTGGTTTTATTTATATCTTAAATGAGTTCGAAATTGGTCCCGATCGGTCACAAAACATAGCCGCCAGGAATGGGGGTGGGGCAGTTGTCCTTAGATGACTATAGAGAAACTATGTGAACACTCAAGAAGTCACTTTTTTGCCTAATCATCGTGAAACTTAGTCAAGACATTGGTTTTATTGATATTTCGGACAAATTGGAAAATGGCTCAGACCGGTGAAAAAAACACACTGTTTAGCTCACCTGATTGCTCAGGTGAGGTTTTAGGATCGGTCTTTGTCCGTCGTCCGTCCGTCCACATTTGGTTTGTAAACACTCTAGCATTCACATTTCTCAAGCATTCTTCATCAAAGTTGCTGAGAAGCTATATGGCCACAAGATCTCAGTCAAGTTTGATAATGAGCAAAATCGCATAATAAATGCCAGAATTATTGCCCATAGATTGTCAATATTTTCATTATATAATACAAAATTCTTGTGAACACTCTAGAGGTCTCAATTTTGTTTAAGATTTTATGAATCTTGCTCATTATATTTATTTTTGTAAGCAAAGTTTGATGTTTGGTCATCAGAGGTCAAAATATAGGTCACCAGGTCAAATCTTACAAAAACCTCGTAAACACTCCATACGCCAGAATTTTGTTTCAATAATGATGAAACTTGCCAGGACGTTTGTCTGGACAATATCTAGGTCAGGTTAGATGTTTGGTAATGTTGGGACAAAATCTAGTTCATGGGGTCTTAACTTAAAAAAACTTTTAAACACACTAGAGGCCATAGTTTTGTCCAATAATGATGATACTTGACCAGGATGTTTTTCTTGATGATATTTAGGCAAAGTTTGACATTCGGTAATGTGGGGTCAAAATCTTGGTCACGAGGTCCAAATCTTACAAAAACACATGTAGAATTAGCATTACTTGCAAATGTTTGAATTGCAAAAAAAAACATGCAAATGGACAGTACTCAATCAACATTAATCATATGCTCACACTGCAAAAGTAAACAGAAGAGAACTAATGCTCTAGAGTACTGAATTTTCAACTAATCAATGAACAAGGCCTTGTAAAAAAAGGTGAGTGAAGTAGGGCAATCTTTGCCCTCTTGTTATATTTTACAGTAGGTGACATTGACTTTTACAAGCATGCGACGGGCAGATAAATTACCAATGAAAATGTGTGTATCATTTGGTCGTGCTCTGTGAAAATATGGTTTAATGCATGTGTGTAAAGTGTCGTCCCTGATTAGCCTGTACAGTCCGCACAGGCTAATCAGGGACGGCACTGACCGCTGACACTAGATTTTTGCTAAAGAAACTTTCTTTAAACGAAAATAATTATAAAGGCGGATTGCATTGACTAACCTGGGACGACACTTTACGCACACGCATTAAACCTCTTTTTCACAGAGCACGCCCCATATGTATCAGTAATGATAATTATTTTAGGCTTGTATTTTCGCCGTTTTAACAGTAGTTTGGTTATATCAACGTGTTCATTAAATATCGCATTAGCCATGAGTAGACGTAGATGCACTAAGAAGTTGACTGGTGATACTATTTATGCAATTTCCTGACAGATGCAATACTACAATATAAATATAATGGACGAATGACGTATAGATAAATTCATTACTTAAGTGGTCGTACCGGGATAAGTACTTGTAATACCAACTAATTTATGTAATATCAACTGAGATAGCCGGGCAAAACATACAAGAATATACTATGTTATCTAATTTGAAAATGCGTTAGAGCACGTGGGACCAATTCAGCAAGCCGAGCCATTAATCTCTTTTATTCTCTAGTATTCAAGTGGTTTAATTGCGGTTGACCAACATTTTATAAACGTCTTCGATGCATGTTTAAACCTTTCTTCATCCGTTACTTTAAAGGGATCTTTTCACGCTTTGGTAAATTGACAAAATTGAAAAAAGTTGTTTCAGATTCGTAAGTTTTCGTTTTAGTTATGATATTTGTGAGGAAACAGTAATACTGAACATTAACCATGCTCTAATATAGCCATTATATGCATCTTTTGACGATTTTAAAACCTAAAAATTATAAAGCGTTGCAACGCGAAACGATTGAATAATTTGGAGAGTTCTGTTTTTGTCGTTAAATTTTGTGAAACTACGAAGATTGCTTATATAAGGTATAAAATACGACACGGATGTGTACTAGGCGGAATAGCTCAGTAGGCTAAAGCGTTTTTACTTCAGGACTCTGGCAGGACTCCAGGGGTCACTGGTTCGAAACCTGCTCCGGGCAATGTTCTTTTCCTTTTTTTAATTTTTTTCTTGATTTTTTACTGGAGCTTTTACGATCCAATGTTTACATTTATCAATATAAAGCATTTAATGAATAAGTTAAAAAAATGCCAAAATCTGTGAAAAGGCCCCTTTAAAACAAGTGTAATTGCCTTAATATTGCAATTATTTCAAATGGTAAATCTGATCATGGGAAAAGTGCTTTAACTATCACGTATGGAATTTGACAACCAAACATTTATATCTAGAGATACTTAAGTGTTTATTTTAGTTTATGTATGTTTCATTCGTGCACGCATTCATAGTTATAATTTCGAAAATGGTAGGGGAAACAATTCCATAACAGGAACACACCTGCAAGCGCTTTCTAATATAAAGTCGTGATAGCCAACTTCAAAGCCAAACCAGTGCATATTCCACAATGGTCTGTTAGAATTTGTATTATTTAAAGTGAATTGTATGTAATCAAATGAAAAACACACAAAGAACATTGATGTTAACGTATTTTAACAAAAGAAATCTGCTTCTTTTATATAGCAAAAAGAACATAAAAAGAATTAAGTTCAAACGAGATGGTGCACCAAGCAACATTTCCGGTTAAACATTATTAAAGATCCAGCTTGTAGTTTTGGACGAGAACAGATAAATATGGTCAACACACCACGTCCCTTTGTGGGCAACACATCACGTCCTTAAGTGGCCAACGATTTTTTCGCTTTTTAAATTGCTGCACAGTGTCACACTAGAAATATTGCTATCAGATAATTTTAAAATCAAGCAAACGCTTTTGTAAATAATAGGACTTTTCTCATCCTAATGAGCCCATGTTTTTAACAAACCTAGATTTTGCACCACATGGTGACCATGTCTTAACTTACTTAATCAACTGAGTTCATGAACATTGGCAGAAAGTTGGTCAAGCAACATGAAACTGAATTAAACGACTTATAATGAAGCAGATCTAACAAGGTGTAACATAACGATTTTAACATAACAGGTCCACTGACGTGCAATGTTACTGGTCCAATACAATGTAGTAACAAGTTTACTGACTTCAAAAGTAAACGATCTATTGATGTTATATGAGTTTGGTCTGATACTTTAAAAACACCGGGTATTATACTGTGTAACTAACGGTTTAATACTGTCTTAAATATCGGGTATATTGAGCTGTAACATAAATGTTCTATTTACGTGTAATGCAACGGGTAACACAGCGGAAATTGTACAGTATTACATTAGGCGGCGTAATACCGTGTACCATAACGGGTTAAATGACGTGTAATATAATTGGTAAAATGATGTTTACCATATCGGGTCCAGAACCGTGAATTAACCGTGTATCATTACTTGTTTCTAACGGGTCTAATGTGTGCTATTTAGTGTAAACGTTTCACTTGAAAAGATGTGTAAAGTACCGTTTCTTCGGACGTGTAAAGAAATGGGTCTAATACGCTATTTACTATGTGGTAATAAAGGGCCTGATATTGTGTCCCGTAACGAGTCTGTACTTGACGTATGCATACATATATATTTAATTAAATTAATTAAACAGTGGTAGAGCTACATTGTATAATAAATAGATGTTCATCTTGGTTTATTTATTATTAATTTATCGCAGTGTTTAATCTTTAGAAAACAAACTGAAATGGCTAATATTTTCTTTATAGAAAATATGGACATAAAACAACGTACATATTTATCAATTTATCTTAGTCTCACAAATGACCTACACAAATGAAAAAGACATTGTTATTTCGTGAAACGCTTAAGAAACCTGCAACTAAAAGATATACTCGTCAGCAACATGTTTGATTCCTCGTGCCCAAACAATAGATACACTACTCAGCACATTTTATCAATTTCACGTGTCCAAACAATAGATAAACTCCTCAGCACAACCATTAATTCCATATGCCCGTACAAAATCCGTAACTTCACATTCACTAGCGAGAGGAACAAATGAGAAATCTTGAAATTACTTCGTCCGTAAAATGTTGCTTTCTGTAGAAAGTTCACAACTGTGCAGTTCATCTTAATGAAGTAACGATAGTCGTTTGACAGAGATCATCGTCGACGTCGCCGTTAGACGAGATGCCAACGTTTAATTTCATAGTTTCCGGTACCATATTATCGGGGACGTCTGACGTTGAGTAAGCTCTTTCCGAATGTTTCTGTCGTCCAGAGGCCTATGGGCGTACCAAAGCTGGGAAGAAAAAACAAACGTAAACATTATCTCTGGTGTTTGTTGTAAGGTAACGTTTCTTTTTAAGACCGATTTATTAACAAAGTACTATCTCAGAATGAAGGATTTGAAGGATTTTAGGATATTCAACACCATGACACATATACCAAGTTCATTTTTAGGAATATGTATATTCACGCGATTTCTTGCTTTATCGAGTGTCTATTATTATGTAAAACAATTAATTATTTGCTTTTAAAAATCTTAAAATGGTTTATCTTATGAATGTTTAGTTTCATGACAACCACACTCCCGTTCCGTTCAATAGCTCTCTCTCTCTTTCTCTCTCTCTCACGTTCATGAATATGACACAACCCCTCTAGTTCAGTTCCATGGAACTCATTTTTGAGTACAATTGATTATTCAATGGCACCCACTCTCCCGTACATGTGTATGTAACAACCAATTATAGAATGTATTGGCTACTCAAAAAATAGTATCTATCATGTAGGTTAATTTCAATAAAATTATTAATATATAACATTTAAACAATTAGCGCCAAATATTATTTTGATGCCTTAATCATAATTCTGTTCCAAAAATGCACGAACCTATCAAGTCAAAAGGACTGGTTTCTAACTGCTTATTTTATTATATATAATATTTTCACTTGCAATCGCTCCGGTTTATATTTCTTACACCGCTGCTTCAAGAATACATTTCGATAGCTCAATATCACGGTAAATACACTTGGTCATCCACCTAGTAAACCATAGGAAACTGATCAGATGTATCGCTTCAACAACAAAAGTTATATGAACAGACAATTTAGAAATTAAGACAAGACAAGACAATTAGCAAATAATCTCGCAAACTCATGTTTTATTTATTAAATGTTTTATTAAACCACATACAAATATAAAATATAAATTCGTATTTGTTTGACCGTTGTCAATCGAGAAATAAAATCAGATTTTAAGAAGATAAAAAATATTAACCGTCCATGTCGTATGTACAACATAGCATCATTTTAAATAGGGTTTATAAGAAACAATAGTAATTTAGACATTCCCTTAAATATAAGTGAATGGCTAAAAAAAATATGTAGAAATGCAAGTACGCATTACCGCTTCGAACGTGACTTACTTTAAATATTATTTGATGAATAGTGCTGTATTCTTTATTGTCCTATATTAGGGCTAGATTAGGTCAGACATGTGCATCCGTATTATTTAGCAAATCAACATAAGACATTCTCGTAAAAGTTATAGTGACCGTGTGTCTCTTAAAGATTATAGAAAGATTTGATTTCAAGGAGATTTTTCTCTAAAGTAGTTTCACACTTGAGTGCTTTTACCTTTCCGTTTCTTCTGTTTCTCTGGCTTGCACCTAACGATTTAATTGTTAAAAGCTTATTAAATTAACATGCATTCTCTTCTATCTATTGCTAGTACATTTGAAGTGAATTGTATGTGGAAAATTTGTATTTACGTTTAAATGTAACTTAAATGATTTTTGTCAAGTGTGGTGTTTTGAGCTCCTTAAACCCAGTTTAAATCCCCAATGCTCTGACTTGACCTTTCCATGAGGTGAAACCCAGTTTATGTTCATTTTTTAGTTTTGTTTAAGTTCGTGTGTGTCACGTTTAACATATGGTTGTTTTTCATACTGTTTGGCTCTTGATTCCTCTCCATTAATAAATGTGCACCTGAAGTTTCTATTTTTACATATTGGACTTTCTTATTCCTATAAGCAGAGCCTCCATTTAAATAATATGTACTTGTGTAATATATTTACGTTTAATGATAATGATGATGATGATTTGGTAAAAATATGAAAAATTAAGCTATTTTAAACTCGATTGCATCGAAAGCCGTAGGCTTGGCGGACACCAAATCCACTTTATATCATGTATTCTTTTTACAATTAATCCAAAGTAAAAACTGTTGCAGAATTGTATCTGCAAATCCCACCAAATATTTCTCACATGAACAATCATTAACACAAAAAAATATTCATGACGTTATCGTCAATCTAACTGGAGTATATATTTATACTGACAATGGACGAAAGGTTCAAAACGAAAGAGGCACAAAACTGGCTAAAATGTATTAGTGTAGCATATACGACTACGGACGTAATTGCACAATTAGCCGACCTTGGATTTAAAGCATTTTACAAGCATGTACAAAAGGATCTGCATGCCAAACACGGCATACTTGGAACAACGACTTGTAGTTCATGTAATGACGTTTTTCAGCAGTGCAGTCTGTGTTCAAATATTGGAAATCGCATTTGGGACAACCATCGTTTTAAGCAAGCTCGGCCCTTGAAAGGCCCTTCATGGAGCAATACAGATTCAACAAAATGGTGCACTGACTCTTGGGAGTTGGCCAAGTGCTACATGCCTCCCACGGGTTACAAGGATAAGACCAGTGCCGCAACAACGGATTTCAATTGGTGCCATGTACAACTGTACCTGGATGCAAAAATATTTTACAGATTATCTTAGCCAGAATACTAACATCTGCATAAAGGTATTTGACAAGTTATCGCTCAATTTATACTATACTATCTGTATTTTTGATATTAAATGAAATTCGTATACAGTGTTACAAGCACATATGCTTTAGTCGATTGTGATTACATAAATTTACTCACAGGCACGAGAAGAAGTTAATCGACTACGGCACTTACATGACACACATATAGATGATGATGTTATGATCAGCTTCTTCGATTGTCTTCTGAATCTTCTTTATGACCGTGTACACCTAAATAGCTTTGAGCCGGCAGTGGATGCACGCAAATGCCTTCTCAAGGTAAAGTTCATTTTGCTCAAATAATATTGATCTATGAAGAACATATCACTAGCATGAGTCGGTATGGTAAAACGTTATTAGTGCGTGATATTTAAGGAATAGCATACCAGTTGAGTAGACTCGTATGATTGAATCAGCCTCCATAATAATTTTAATGTGAACATCTAGAAACATGCACAGAAATTACCGCCTTTTACAAGCAAAGCATGCTTTTTACAGTGTCGATTCCGTTCCGTTTTAGCTTCAGCAAGACACTCTACCATTGTCCGGAAAGACGGTAAATGAAACGTTAACAAAACATTATGAGGATCAAAAGGAAGGTGAGGATACTGCAGACATTTTAAACATTTAGTGTAATTGATGATCTGTATCCCCACTATTAACAGGTCATCATCATTATGGAATATTGAAGTGAAACGCTTAGTATTTTGTGTATTTAAAATCTGCGTGAACAATACTTTTCTTTTTTGAATGAAACTTTTTTAAACATCGTGGAAAGAAAATTGCATGCATTATAGTAAATTAAATGTTCATCATCACTCCACATACACCACAACAAATAAATACCATAAGCCATGCATGGTGTGAAGCATTATTGAATCAAAACACTTGATATTGTACAGCCACATTGTCTTTACTCAGACCTTTTAACTGAACAAACCCGATGGAGGTTAATGCTGTGTTAAGCATACACATCTCTTCTTGCATGCAATGAAGGACTTATCAGGCTAAAATGGACTACAAAATAACACAACTACTGTTATACATGTACATGTAAAATAGAGGTTTATGGTTATTACAAAAAGAACATCAGTTTGCCTCATGTGTGTTATTCTAGTAAGAACAATTAATTATACTGGATGTGATTGCAAATCTCTTTTCTTGTTTTTTTTAAAGATTTATATGACATTCATGTAATCTACTACTTGAAACACCGAATAGTGGTTATAACCCAAATAAATAAATTTTTACTATACCGAATGAATGACTCACTCAATGAATAGAACAGAGACGAACAAAACATAACAATCAGTTTAATAATCCCAATGCATATGTACATCGTCTTTAATACATTAGGATTTAAATGAAGTAAATTCACGTTCTATATTAAACAAAACAGTAAAACATGAAGCTCCGAATAAACTCGAAAACTGATACAGCGAAAGAACAACAATGAGCTTAACTTTTTTATATAAACTTTTTTCATACACCATGTTGAATAATTATTATATTATTTTTTACCAAAATAAATCCTTACTCAAAACAAATAAACGAAAATAACCAAACCATGTTTTCTCGCGTTTCCTTTTTTTATTCACATATCATTTCTAAGTGATACAAATTTTTGGAAATATTTGTATGCACATCGAATGGGGCTATAGTACCCGATTTACCGCCGCATTATCCGTCCGTCCAAATTCTAATTTCGATTGAATTGAGTTTGCGTAGGTCTGAAACAAATATCCCTAATACTCGTTTCTGTTCTATTTGATGCCCGCCGGTCTTCTTGTCTGTCACACATTTTGTTTCTTTGTTCAAGAGTTTTCCCTCCACATTTTGGGAGTTCAAATAAAGATTGGTTTTAACCATCTGTCCTTAAAAAATGTCGTTAGCAACAACTTTAACGAAATCAATTCGAGTCCAAACCATGAATTGAGTACACTTTTACGCATATCAGTTAAGAAAACAAACATCGTATTTAGTTTTTTTTACGTTCCAACAAACCTGTTTATACTCGTATTTTTGGTGAATATATGCAATGATTGCCGTTATTTACCGCGAGATAATTGATCATGAATGAAAATAAAGCATTATACCAATCAGACAACGATTGTCATGTCATTTTCTAAATCAAACAAAGTCTGCGCAAGTGCAATCTAGTTTCAGGCAATAGCTTACAAGAAGCAATTACGTAAAATCTCACACCTACTTACGGAAACCTTTCCAGTTCTGTATACTATGGGCACATAAATATAAGGAAAGAAAATAAGTTAACCACATACTGTGTGAATTGCATTGTGGTTGTGTTGCCGGTTTCACTCGAAGATTTCGCAATTAGGCCAGTTTATCTTGTGACCCTTTTGACCTGCCGCCGCTTAATGTGGTTCACGATTTTACTAATTCGACTTGGGCCAACCCAATCGCGATAAAACTACTTTAAGAAGTTTAGGTTACGCAAATTTAATCATAAAAAAAAAACAATGGAATGCAAAAATCTCTACTCATACAAGAGGCTGAATAAAAATCTCATTCCATATAGACCTTCAGTGCGGCGCCAAATAACTAGACCGCCCTAATTCTTTCTGTTACCTAAACGCCCGCCAAAAAACTTCTGCAAATATTCTGAAAGTTTGCAAATATGCTTAAACGGCCTTTTAGCCAAATGAGGAACATCCGATAATTGTACAACTAAAACAAATAGTTGTTCAAGATAATTGTATGGTGACAACTTATGGTAATATGGGTATTATGTCAAAGTGTACGTGCGAGCAAGTGTGCGTGCGTTACTGTTGTGTTTTCGCGCGATAATTGGTTAAAAAAAGTGAAATATTCGTAAAAGTAGAGTTTAAAGAATCCTTACATCTTCAAAATTGACACTTAAGCATTGAAATGTCCTTTTTTCAATTAAATAAACGATTGCATCGGGGAGTAATGTCTGCCAGTATAATCTATATAACGTGATGTATTAACCTTTCCAAACAACAACAAAAAATCACAACACCAATTTAACCTGTAATGTAACAAATTTAAAATTACGAATG
The DNA here is from genome assembly GCF_020536995.1 of Dreissena polymorpha. Lineage (NCBI taxonomy): Eukaryota > Metazoa > Mollusca > Bivalvia > Myida > Dreissenidae > Dreissena > Dreissena polymorpha. Next base: position 66,532,150 of record NC_068364.1, read on the forward strand.
TTTATTCTATATTGCTTAAAGCTGCATTTATTATTTCAGAGTTTCGCGGAGATATAATACGGCTGTATACAACAACTAGAAAAACTGTGTCTGTTTCACCACTACGCCAGGGTCATGACAAACCTATCTGGGATATCTTTGTGTCACCAAAATTGAACCACATACAATTGAGAAAGACGGAACTCGAAAGAAAACGGGAAACATGATAGAACAATACAGGTTCATATTTTTTAAAGATGAAAAGCTCAGTAGCCGTGTGTTTGTTCAAGGAGAGCCCGGTATGGGCAAATCTACATTCCTTACAACACTTTCGCTTGACTGGTGTAATGCAGTGTCTGTGCACAATCCTGATCAAAAAGCTACATTTAGTGATGTTGATACATTGAAGACGTTTCAGTTTCTATTCCACATATCACTGCGAGATGCAATGGACCAACGCGAAGTGATAGAGATGATCAAATCACAAATTATCGCCAGGATTTACACTGGTGATACACGCAAAGTTATGTCTAAACTTTTACACCAAATCCTGGAACGAGAGACATGCATCGTAACTTTGGATGGACTGAACGAATGGGCGGACGTTTTGCATAAATACGTCGTACCTCTTATGGCAAACTGTCACTTACACACCGTAGTTTTAATTACATCACGACCATGGAAACTGGCGGATGAGCGAATAAGGGATTCTAAAATCGACAGACTAATCGAACTAGAAGGGATAACTGACCCAGAAAAGCTAACAAAGGAAATGATACTCAGTCATTACTCTGCCCAAGAAAAGACACTGGCTGAATTTATTGAATACGTTCAATTAAATCAATTGAAGCAGTTTCTTTCTTCACCTTGGCTGCAGACAATGTTAGTAAATTTGTGGATGAACGATACGAACTTTAATGGTTCATTGTGCGAACTATATTGTGTTCTAGTGGACCTACTTTTTAAGAAAGCAAATGCAAAAGAAGGTTATTTTAAAAAAGGCACTTCTTATCAGTGTTTTTCGAATACTAGCTATATTGAACCACAGAATGAGATATTAAACGCTCTTGCTAAGGCAGCATTTTATTTCACGTTTTCATCAAAGAAATCATTAGTGTTTTCAAAAGCAGAATTACGGAATTATATCTCCGAAGAACAATTGAATTTCGGCCTCGACGCTGGCCTTTTAACTGTCGTACATAACTCGACATTATCTTTCCCTAGTTCATCAATGTGTTTTTTACACGAGACGATACAAGAATTCCTAGCTGCATATCATATTGCAAATTCAAAGACGGATGAAATTGAAAGTTTACTGATCAAAAATCAAACCAATGTGTTAGAAATGAGCCAGATAATAATTTATATGTGTGGTCTTGATTGTGGCATGACCAATGAACTGATAAACCGTCTAACTGATGGGGACTTTGTCAACGAAATAGGCCGTGCACTAAAAAGGTATATACGGCATTTTGATATCGATAAATTATCAGCTTTTAATACAGATTATAAAGCAATAGGACACATTCAAAACTATAAATCAAATGAAAAGAACTACGATTCGCATATCCTAGCTTTATCATTCTTATTCCAGCGCATGATTATTGCTGGTTTCAATGAGGCTAATAGCCAGCGGGCAGAAGGATATTCGTTTGAAGTGCAAGGACTTTATATTTAATGGATATCTTAACGAGTCCGAATCAAACGCATTACGTTCACTGTTAATGTTGAACACATCCAACGTCAGGACACTTATTATAGAAAGTAATGTACTGCAAATAAGCGACCTACTGACATTCCTGGAAATACATAAGGCATTTTATAACTTAAAGCTGAAAGAGCTGCATTTTATCGGAAGAATCAACGTATCATTAATAGCTGATGTGATTACCTCCCTGTCTATATTAAAGTATTTATACATAGAAGATTCAACTTGTAACGAAGAAATCCCTATTCCTGCCACTTTAAGAATTTTAAATTTGATGAAAATTACCTGTACTGTCATGTTTCTTCAAAGGTTACTAGAACAATTATCTGTATTAAAACACGATTTTATTTTATAAATGTGTGATGTGAATGTCACTGATTTCAATAAACACATTCTTCAATCAGAACTATTACCTATAGACATGTCAAATATCGACATAAACGTGAAGCAGGGTAATAATGACCTATACGATTTAATGAGTTGTACACCTATCGTGAACATGCGCCTTTTGACGGCTGACGATGTTGCATTAGCATCAGATATTTTACCCACATTCAGTAAATTAAAACCGCTTACTTTATATGCAAATTATACGAGCTATTTAACAGGCATTCTTTCCACACTCATTAAATTAGAAAAGCTTATTTTTTGGGGAACGCAAACAGGCGATTTCGACAGCCAGCTGCCTGCATCGCTACACTGTGTCAGTCTTCAGACAGGCGAATGCTCATCTGAGTGGCTGTGCAGCTTGTTGATCAAGCTTTGTGTATTAGATCATCATGTAAATTGTTAGCTCTGGAGCTTTGTAGAACAATCACGTGGAGAAGATTGCGGCGCTGATTCAAATGTACGTGCATCTCACTTGCGATCTAAACTATTGGAATGTGATTTGTCTAATATTGAGATATTAGTAAACAATGGCAGCATGGAACTGATTGAAATATTTCGTGATACAAGTATAGGGATCCTAGACTTGAGAACGGCTGATTCTGTTTCACTAACAACAGAAATTCTGCCCACACTCAGTAAATTAAAAAAGCTTCTATTATGTGGGACGTATATGGGTCAATGTGATCTCCAGATGCCTGTATCGTTACACTGTATCAGTCTTCAGACAGGCGAATGCTCATCTGAGTGGCTGTGCAGCTTGTTGATCAAGCTCTGTGAATTAGGTCATCATAATAAGTGTGAGCTGTGGAGCTTTGTAGTGCGATCACGCTTTATTTATGGGGATCTTATACAAGCCATTTTGACATCCAGCTTCCTGCATCGTTAAACTTGCTCAGTCTTCAGAGAGGCGAATGTTCATCTGAGTGGCTGTGCAGCTTGTTGATCAAGCTTTGTGAATTAGGTCATCCTGTTATTTGTGAGCTGTGGGACATTGTAGTGCAATCACGTATAGAATATTGCGGCGCTGATTCAAATATACATATACCTCACATGCGATCTAAACTATTGGCGTGTGACATGTCTAATATTGAGATATTAGTAGACAATGGCAGCAAGGAACTGTTTGAAATATTTCGTGACACAAGTATAGGGATCCTGGATCTGCAAACTGTTGATTGTATTTTACAAGCATCAGACATTTTTTCCCACTCTCGGTAAATTTAAAAAGCTTTATTTAAGGGGATCTTATACAGGCCATTTTGACATCCAGCTTCCTGCATCGTTAAACGTGCTCAATCTTCAGAAAGGCGAATGTTCATCTGAGTTGCTGTGCAGCTTGTTGATCAAGCTTTGTGAATTAGGTCATCCTGTTATTTGCGAGCTGTGGTACTTTGTAGTACAATCATGTGGAGAAGATTGCGGCACTGATTCAAATATACATGTATCTGACTTGCGATCTAAACTATTGGCATGTGACATGTCTAATATTGAGATATTATTAAAACATGGCAGCAAGGAACTGTTTGAAATATTTCGTGACACACGTATAGGGATCCTGGATCTGAAAACTGCTGATTGTCTTTTACAAGCATCAGACATTTTACCCACTCTCAGTAAATTAGAAAAGCTTTATTTATGGGGATCTTATACAGGCCATTTTGCCATCCGGCTGCCTGCATCATTACACTCTATCAGTCTTCAGACTTGCGAATGCTCCCCCGAGTGGATATACATTTTGTTGATCAAGCTTTCTGCATTAGATCATCATGTTAAGTGCGAGTTGTTGTACTTTGTAGTGCAATCACGTAGAGAATAGTGCGGCACTGCTTTTAATATACATGTATCTGACCTGCGATCTAAACTATTGGAATGTGACATGTCTAATATTTATATAATAGTAAAATATGGCATCAAGGAACTGTTTGAAATATTTCGTGACACAAGTATAGGGATCCTGGATCTGCAAACTGTTGATTGTATTTTACAAGCATCAGACATTTTTCCCACTCTCGGTAAATTAAAAAAGCTTTATTTATGGGGATCTTATACAAGCCATTTTGACATCCAGCTTCCTGCATCGTTAAACTTGCTCAGTCTTCAGAGAGGCGAATGTTCATCTGAGTGGCTGTGCAGCTTGTTGATCAAGCTTTGTGAATTAGGTCATCCTGTTATTTGCGAGCTGTGGGGCATTGTAGTGCAATCACGTAGAGAATATTGCGGCACTGATTTTAATATACATGTATCTGACCTGCGATCTAAACTTTTGGAATGTGACATGTCTAATATTTATATAATAGTAAAATATGGCAGCAAGGAACTGTTTGAAATATTTCGTGAAACAAGTATAGGGATCCTGGATCTGCAAACTGTTGATTGTATTTTACAAGCATCAGACATTTTTCCCACTCTCTGTAAATTAAAAAAGCTTTATTTATGGGGATCTTATACAGGCCATTGTGACATCCAGCCTCCTGCATCGTTAAACTTGCTCATTCTTCAGAGAGGCGAATGTTCATCTGAGTGGCTGTGCAGCTTGTTGATCAAGCTTTGTGAATTAGGTCATCCTGTTATTTGCGAGCTGTGGTACTTTGTAGTACAATCACGTGGAGAAGATTGCGGCACTGATTCAAATATACATATACATAACATGCGATCTAAACTATTGGCGTGTGACATGTCTAATATCGCGATAATAGTAAATAATGGCAAAAAGGAACTGTTTGAAATATTTCGTGACACAAGCATAGGGATCCTTGGCTTGCAAACTGCTGATTGTATTTTACAAGCATCATACATTCTTCCTACTCTCAGTAAATTAGAAAAGCTTTATTTATGGGGATCTCATATGGGTCATTTTGTCATACGGCTGCCTGCATCGTTACAATGTATCATTCTTCAAACAGGCGAATGGTCCTCTGAGTGGCTGTACAGCTTGTTGATAAGTCTTTCTGCATTAGATCATCCAGTGGAGTGTCAGCTGTGGGACTTTGTAGTGCACTCACGTGAAGAAGATTGCGGCACTGATTCAAATATACATGTATCTGACTTGCGATCTAAACTATTGGCATGTGACATGTCTAATATTGAGATATTAGTAACTCATGGCAGCAAGGAACTGTTTGAAATATTTCGTGACACAAGTATAGGGATCCTGGATCTGCAAACTGTCGATTGTATTTTACAAGCATCAGACATTTTTTTCCACTCTCGGTAAATTAAAAAGCTTTATTTATGGGGATCTTATACAGGCCATTTTGACATCAAGCTTTCTGCATCGTTAAACTTGCTCAGTCTTCAGTGAGGCGAATGTTCATCTGAGTGGCTGTGCAGCTTGTTGATCAAGCTTTGTGAATTAGGTCATCCTGTTATTTGCGAGCTGTGGTACTTTGTAGTACAATCACGTGGAGAAGATTGCGGCACTGATTCAAATATACGTGTATCTGACTTGCGATCTAAACTATTGGCATGTGGCATGTCTAATATTGAGATATAAGTAACACATGGCAGCAATGAACTGTTTGAAATATTTCGTGACACACGTATTGGGATCCTGGTTCTGCAAACTGCTGAGTGTAATCCACAAGCATCAGACATTTTTCCCACTCTCAGGAAATTAGAAAAGCTTTAATTACGGGGATCTTATACAGGCCATTTTACAATCCAGCTGCCGGCATTGTTACACTGTATCATTCTTAAGACAGGCGAATGTTCCTCTGAGTGGCTGTGCAGCTTGTTGATCAAGCTTTGTGAATTAGGTCATCCTGTTATTTGCGAGCTGTGGTACTTTGTAGTACAATCACGTGGAGAAGATTGCGGCACTGATTCAAATATACATGTATCTGACTTGCGATCTAAACTATTGGCATGTGACATGTCTAATATTGAGGTATTAGTAACTCATGGCAGCAAGGAACTGTTTGAAATATTTCGTGACACAAGTATAGGGATCCTTGATCTGCAAACTGTTGATTGTATTTTACAAGCATCAGACATTTTTTCCACTCTCGGAATATTAAAAAAGCTTTATTTATGGGGATCTTATACAGGCCATTTTGACATCAAGCTTCCTGCATCGTTAAACTTGCTCAGTCTTCAGAGAGGCGAATGTTCATCTGAGTGGCTGTGCAGCTTGTTGATCAAGCTTTGTGAATTAGGTCATCCTGTTATTTGCGAGCTGTGGTACTTTGTAGTACAATCACGTGGAGAAGATTGCGGCACTGATTCAAATATACGTGTATCTGACTTGCGATCTAAACTATTGGCATGTGACATGTCTAATATTGAGATATTAGTAACACATGGCAGCAAGGAACTGTTTGAAATATTTCGTGACACGCGTATTGGGATCCTGGTTCTGCAAACTGTTGAGTGTATTCCACAAGCATCAGACATTCTTCCCACTCTCAGGAAATGAGAAAAGCTTTACTTACGGGGATCTTATACAGGCCATTTTACAATCCAGCTGCCGGCATTGTTACACTGTATCATTCTTCAGACAGGCGAATGTTCCTCTGAGTGGCTGTGCAGCTTGTTGATCAAGCTTTCTGCATTAGAGCATCATGTAAAGTGTTATCTGTTGAGCTTTGTAGTACAATCACGCGGAGAAGATTGCGGCACTGATGCAAATATACATGTATCTGACTTGCGATCTAAACTATTGGCATGTGACATGTCTAATATTTATATAATAGTAAAATATGGCAACAAGGAACTGTTTGAAATATTCCGTGACACAAATATCCTGTATTTGCAAACTGTTGATTGTATTTTACAAGCATCAGACATTTTTCCCACTCTCATTAAATTAGAAAAGCTTTATTTAAGGGGATCTTATACAGGCCATTTTGCCATCCGGTTGCCTGCATCGTTACAATGTATCAATCTTCAGAAAGGCGAATGTTCCTCTGAGTGGCTGTACAGCTTGTTGATAAGTCTTTCTGTATTAGATCATCCAGTAGAGTGTAAGCTGCGGGACTTTGTAGTGCACTCACGTGAAGAAGATTGCGGCACTGATTCAAATAAACATGTATCCGACTTACGGTCTAAATTATTGCCGTGTGACATGTATAAAATTGGGATTTTAATAAAATATGGCAGCAAGGAACTGATTGAAATGTTGAGTAACACAAATATAAGGATGAGGGTCCTGCAAACGGCGGATAATGTTTCTCTTGCATCAGGAATTCGTCACAAACTCATTAAATAAGTTATTTTAATATGTTATTGGGGACTTTTGTACTTTCGTACTTTTTGCATAAGACGTTTCTATTAGTAACATTTTATGGAAGATAGTCAGACATATCGCTACTGATTTCGACCTCGTTTAATGGATGTATCAAATACGGATAATCGGTACACTCGGGTGGCGCAAAAATCCTAATTCGCAAATTGGCAGCTACGCATAATAATAAGGAGTATTTAAAGTGAACGGCACGCTTTTGAGTGCAACCAAATGTTGTTTTCTTATATCAATATATCAATATGTAAACAAATTAATGGTTGACATATATATATATATATATATATATATATATATATATATATATATATATATATATATATATATATATATATATATACATCACGTGCACACCTGATAAGTAATGTCATTTGAGCCTATTTGAGCCTATCTGTCTATAATAGAGTACATGACAAGTAATATTATCCGTGTCCATCTAACTATAATGTCACACCTGACAGGTACTGTCATTCGGGTCCATCTGGCTATAATGGAACACCTGACAAGTCATGTCATTGTGGCCAACTGTCCGTTATGATGCTTCATGAGTTTGTCTAGTAAGAGTCAATTTCGTTTACTCTTGTCAGCCATTGCTTAAAATGCTTACATGCAATATGAGCCTATCTGGTTATAATGTCACACCTGACAAGTCATGTCATTCGGGCCCATTTTGCTTTATCGGCACTCCTGACAAGTAATGTCACTCGTGCCAATCTGGCTTTAATAGCACACCTGACAAGTAATGTCATTCGGGCCCATCTGGCTGTAATAAAACATCTGACCAGTAATATCATTCGGGCCCATTTTGCTATAATGGCATTACTTGACGAGTAATATCGCTCGGGCCCATATGGCTTTAATGTCACACCTGACAAGTAATATCATTCAGACCATCCTGCTATAATGACACACCTAACAAATTATGTAATTCGGGCCCATCTGGCAATAATGACAAATCTGACAGGTAATGTCATTCGGGCCCATCTGACTATAATATCACACCTGACAAGTAATGTCATTCAGGCCCATCTGGCTATAATGTCATACCTGACAAGTAATGTCATTCGGGCTCATCTGGCAATAATGTCACACCTGACAAGTAATGTCATTCGTCCCATCTGGCTATAATGTCACACCTGGCAAGTAATGTCATTCGGGCCCATCTGGCTGTAATGTCACACCCGACAAGTAATGTCATTCGGGCCCATCTGGCTATAATGTCAAACCGGACAAGTAATGTCATTCAGGCCCATCTGGCTGTAATGTCACACCTGACAAGTAATGTCATTCGGGCCCATCTGGCTATAATGACACACCTGACAAGTAATGTCATTCGGGCCCATCTGCCTATAATGACACACCTGACAAGTAATGTCATTCGAGCCCATCTGCCTATAATGTCACACCTGACAGGTAATGTCATTCGGGCCCATCTGGCTATAATGACACATCTGACAGGTAATGGAACACCTGACAGGTAATGTCATAATTCATTGCATTATAAAACTATGATATGTTATTTGCAAAGTATTAATAAGACATGCGTTAAAATGTAAAAACTGTGTTCATTAGTATATGTTGTATTGCCTTTGTGAAATCATTTCTTTTAAGTTTTAACAGACTGGTATTTATTTTATTTCCTATAAAACATTATTTTGTTATAAATAATGAGATCAAACAGTCCAAGTATAGCGAGGGACCTTTTTATGTTAAATTTTAAAATAGAATGTTTACGCTTATGTTGGTGTTGTATCATGAAACATTTTTGAGGTAACATGTTTAAATTTGTAACATTACTGAATACGCGTTTATTTGTTCATAACATGTTTGCCTATCCATGAGCAATTACGCATGTGTGTCCGTTATGTTGGAATTATTCTTCGGTGAATAATTTAAACATAATATGTATGATTGATGTTTTTACAAAAACAATTGTAGAAATAATTTGGAAATGTGCATGCAGAACATATCTTGTACTTACTATCCTTTATTGAAAGTATCCAGCAATAACTGATAATCATACAATGTGTACCAGAAATTGTATTGAATTACGATAGAGCTAGAATAGCAAGTTTTCTTGAGAACGCATGTACATGCATATAACAATTGTTTCTGTTTTATTGATGTTAATAACATATGCCATTTGAAATTTCTCTTTGATTTGTCTGTTTTACTCATCTTAATATAGAAAATGTAGAATATTTAATACACATGCAAGTTGAATATACATTGTAATTAAAAGACGAAATTATAAAACCACACCAGAATATGTTTAAAACATTGCTGTAAAAATCCGAAATAATTGTGAAACTTGATCATGGCAGTTTATGTATTGATTAGTTTTTGTTTTTAAAATGTTGTTATTATTGAATGCAAGAATGCAGCGTGAAACGAAACGCATCATGGAAATAATGCGTGTAATATTGACGGACTTTTTTCTAAAAAAATCACAAATATCGTACATTTCAATCTGGCTAGCGTAAAAAATGCCTTGCACCTGCATTTTTAAGTTATGATGTACGAGATGAATATTCCAATTCTTTGCAATAAAACAACATTGCACAAACCATAGACGAAATGTCCACCTAGTTTGTAATATACTAGTTCATACTATATTTTTCAAAAATTACATAACGGTGTATTTGTTCTAAACGTTGAATAAATATGTTTCATTTTTAAACGTTTTATTTAATTTTATTTAAGCTACAGTAGGTGACATTTACTGTTACAAACATGCGAAGGGAAGGGGAATAACCAATGAAACTGTGTGTATACTTGGGCCATGCTCTTTGAAAATGGGCTCTTATGCATGTGCGTTAAGTGTCGTCCTAGATTAGCCTATGCAGTCCGCACAGGCTAATCAAGGACGACACTTACCGCCTAAACTAGATTTTTGCTAACGACACTTTACGCACATGCATTTAACCCCCTTTTCACAGAGCACGGCCCATATGTATCAATACCAATAATTATTGTAAGCTTGGGTTTTCGCCATTTTAACAGTAATAAGCTATATAAACGCGTTCATTTAATATCTCATGAGCTATTGGTAGACGTATATTGTAATTTGTAACTGCGTAAGGGTTAGTGTGACTTGACCAAATCATCAATCCGATCCATTTACCTCTATTATTCATTAAGTAACCCATGCAAAACTATTGACAATTTGTTCGGGGTTTGATTAGGATTCACCAACATTTTAAAAACGTCGTCGATGCCTATCAACACAAGTTGTACATCCGTAACTTCAAAACACATGTGATTGCCTAAATTTGTCAAAAATATTAAAAATGTGAATATCTATTCAGGTAAAAATGGCTTTAACGAGCATTTACGAAACTTGACAACCAATCAACAAAGTATGCATGGGCATGTAGAGCTTTTAAAATATATATTACATATTATGTCTGTTTCCTTCTTGCACGCGTTCATACTATTAAGTTTCAAAATGGTAGAGGAAGCAAATCAATAACAGTATTTCGAAACACAATTGCAAATAAATTGAAATCGCGATATATGTCTTCAAAACCAAACCAGTACACATTCCATAATATTTTTTTTCAGAACTGGAGTTTTGTTTTCAATAAAATAGTTTATTATCAAATGAAAAATACACGGAAAACATTAATATGAAAGTATTTGTACAAATGAAATTGGCATATTGTTTATAGCATAAACAATCAAAATAATAATTAAGTCCAAAGAGAGGGTGCGCCCAGCAACATCTCCGTTTAAACATTATAAAGGCTCAGCTTGTATTTTCGTGTTTTCAACGAATTTTTAAATTGTTGTACAGTGTCATCCTAGAAATATTTCAGTCTCTATCAAATATTTTTTTAATTTAGCGAGTGCTTTCGTAAATAATAGGACTTATCGCAACATGATGCGCCCATGTGTTTACCAATTCTAGATTTTGCACCAATGGTGACCATGTCTTCACTTACCAAACTAAATGAGTTCAAGGGCTTTGGCAGAACTTCATTAACGTGAATTAAACGAGTTGTAATGAAGCGGATCTAACAAGGTGTAACATAACGATTCGAACGATGTGCAACATAAGAGGCCAACTAACCTGCAATATACCTGGTCTAATACAGTGTAACAACAGGTTTATTGACATTTGAAGTAAACGCTCTATTGATTTTTAATGAAACTGGTCTAATACATTTAAAACAATGGGTATTATACCGTGTAACAGAAGCTTTTCTTAATATGACTTTTTTAAACAATTTTTCTTAAGAATTTCAACTAGTGCATAAAAGACAGTTTTTTATGCTGCTTATGGCAATTCGAAAAACATCAGAATTACTTTATTTAATGCGCCTGTGTTGTTAGCACAACATTCGATGCGTGACGCATTCATGTCTGCGGTTATGCTGCACGCAACATGACATTGTGGCACCGATTTCAGACGTATTCAATGACTTATTCTTAAATCTTAAGATATCGGTGCAAACACCAAGACAAAAATTGTCTTTAATGCACTAATTATTTTGCTAATGTATTTCAATAACTTATGATATTTGCAAAAATAAAGTTCTTAACGGTGTGTTTAACTTCTGTCCAGCTCATGTGTACACCTATGTGAACCCCGTTGATCCTGCATCCTGGTTGAACATATCGTGATATTAAAGGCGTATCAAAACGGGTCTAACGGGTGTTATTTAGTGTAGATGTTACGCTTGGCAAGAAGTGTAAAGTACCGGGACGTCGGACGTGTAACGCAATTGGTCTAATTATGCGTACCATATGATAAAAAGGGGCCTTATATCGTGTAACGTAACGAGTCTGTTCATGACGCACGCATACATATATGGACATATATATAAAAATATGGACATACAACAACGTACATATTTATCAATTTATTTTGTCTCACAAAAGACCTACACAAATGTAAAAGACATTGCAAATTTTAAAAACGTGTAAGACACCTGTAACTTAAAGATATACTCCGTCAGTTTTCCAGTTTTTTTTTTATAATTTTCGATTCTACTTGTCCAAACAATATAAATATTGCTCAGCACATTTAATAACTGCATGTGCCCAAACAAAAGATACACTCATCGGCAAAATTATCAATTCCACGTGTCCAAACAATAGATATACTCCTCGGCACAGTTATCAATTCCACCTGTCCAAATAATAGATATACTCTTCGGCACAATTATCAATGCCACCTGTCAAAACAATAGATACACTCTTAAGGATAAGTATCAATTCCACGTGTCAAAACAATAGAGACACTCCTAAGCACATTTCTTATTTCCACGTGTTCCAACACGATCCGTTACTTCACATTCACTAGCGAGAGAAACAAGCGTTCATTGACTCAGCGTTCTCCATAAAAAGTAAAAACTCTTGATAATTAATATCTCACCGTAAGAAATAAAGCGACCAACAAAGCGTTTGTGAAACACTCACCGTAAAACTTATAACGGATTCATATGCGTTGCTTGGAAGCTCAGCGTGCAATATTTAAAGGCCACTTTAGCGTTTCTTAAAAATTCAACGTAAAACATGCAACGTCCATACACGCCTTAGTTTGGTATTATTTGTGAAACATAAATAGCCAATACTATCCAACCTACCAAACAAAACGCCTACAAAAAAATTCCATTTGTATAGGGCGCACAATATAAATGCCTGTCAAGCGTGGTCAAGCAACCGCCGTACAAAATAAATCCCAAAACAGGTAGGTGCTTACCAACCAACCGTGCAACATAACATTCACAAGCGCTTTTTGTCTACTCACCGTTTAACATAAAACGCCTCCCGAAACTCCGCATGCGCCGCCCTTAATCGGTAGCATATGTACAGGCCGAACAACAAGAACAGGATTTTAGCCGGAGTGAATGGTGGGAAACATAAGGACAAAGTTCATACTGGTGTTGCGGTGTACAGAATTATCACAGTTTCGTTACGATATGTGTTGTGAAAAATTACCATTATGCCCATGTCGATTTATGCGATGGGCAACATGATCAAAGAATTCATGTCGGTAATGTGTTGCTCAACATGATCATAATGTCCACGTTGTCATTGAGTTATAAAACATCATCATAGTGTCGATTCCGGTTGTATGTCGTACAACATAAACATATAGTCCATGTGGGTGTTGTGCTGCGCAACATTAAAACATTTTTCATATTGGTGTTTTAATGTATAACTTTCACATAGAGTCCATGCCTGTGTTGCATTGTGCACAATTATCAGTATTCATGGCGATTTTGTGCTGCACCACATTATCATACAGTCAAATACTAGTAATGCGTTTTACAACAGCCTATACCTGTTAGTATGTTGTACAACATTATCTTATAGGTTATGTCAATGTTGTGTTGAACAACATTAGAAAGGAGTAAATGTCGGTATTGTGTGCCTAAAGTATATCATGGATTCAATGTTGAATGATATTTTCATAAAGTTCATGTCGGTGGCATGTTGTGCACCATGATTAACTCGTGAAGAGCGGTATTCAATACCGCATAGCCAAACAGTTCATAATGCTATGGAGTATGTAAGGCATGCAATAGAAATGATCACTGACGTGATAATAAATGGATTAAACAAGAAACCAATAAATGCACGTAACGTCGTTCTTTTGTGTACTGCACACTTTTCAAATGCGTGAGATGTTTAGTATTTAATTTATTACACAAAACAATCATTAAAAAAAGCATTAAACACGTGTTGCTAATGTTCATTGGCTCCGTACAAAGAAAAACACAAATGTGTTCATTAGCCTATAAAGAACGGCATTAAAAAACTTGTGAATATTCAAATATTATCTTACACATAATTTTGCAATTTTTCAGGTACACTAAAACTAGTATATTACTATGGAGCACACACACTCTGGACCACTGGTTGTGCTGTCTCACCTGGTTTAAATATTGCTGACATTATCCGATTGGAGGTTCTTTCGTTCATGAAACTGTGAATATGGGATGGATTTTCTCACATTATCTAACACATATTTTGGATGTCGGCTGATGTCGGCATTTATCGATGAGTGCATTCGAGTCCAAACGGTTACAGTCGGCATTTCCCGTTTACTTCGTAAAATTGTCTTATTTGTATTATAAATAAAAAGTTTACTCAAGATTTTAGGTAACCACGGTGTTTAATTGATCGCTTGCTCAATAAAAGTTGTGATAATTATAATGTTATATGAACAATTAAAGGGATCTTTTCACGCTTTGGTAAATTGACAAAATTAAAAAAAATTGTTTCAGATTCGTAAGTTTTCGTTTTAGTTATGATATTTGTGAGGAAACAGTAACACTGAACATTAACCATGCTCTAATATAGCCATTATATGCATCTTTTGACGATTTTAAAACCTAAAAATTATAAAGCGTTGCAACGCGAAACGATTGAATAATTTGGAGAGTTCTGTTTTTGTCGTTAAATTTTGTGAAACTACGAAGATTGCTTATATGAGGTATAAAATACGTCAAGAATGTGTACTCGGCGGAATAGCTCAGTAGGCTAAAGCGTTTTTACTTCAGGACTCTGGCAGGACTCCAGGGGTCACTGGTTCGAAACCTGCTCCGGGCAATGTTCTTTTCCTTTTTTTTATTTTTTTCTTGATTTTTTACTGGAGCTTTTACGATCCAATGTTTACATTTATCAATATAAAGCATTTAATGAATAAGTTAAAAAATGCCAAAATCTGTGAAAAGGCCCCTTTAAAAACAAACACTTACGCACGAAAGGTATAACTAATAATCTTTGTAGTGCGGAACGTTCTGTTGTTATTATCAATTTGCATATAAGGGAATTCTCATAATAGTAGCAGTTTCCAGTGAAAATCAATTGCTGGTTATTATAGGAATGTTAAATTATGCAAACAAAACTTGCTTTTTTATTTCCAATTAGCTGTTAGTGTACGCAGGTTTTCATTGTTATGGTTTATGGTTGATTCGAATAGTCAACATAGTAATTTGCATCTATAGTATCGGTTTAATTTACAACAGATAAGAAACACATGCTAGTAGGCCATATTTTATTTCTTGCCTTCCCATATTGTGAGGAATCAGTGTTCATAGCTCAGAAATATGTAAGGTTTTTATGTTTAAAAAAAATATATCACGAAAAATAAGACATCCACCCTGTGAGTACTTGGTATTTAATGTGTATCTTATCAAAACTTTACAATTGGAATTTGCTTTTAAAATACAAATGCAATTTGAAATGTATGATTGTACAACAGTGTTTTTTCCCTATAATAGAATTTCGGTATCGTATTTTAATTTTGTTACATCATTTTTATATGCATTATGTTCAACCTAAATGACAAAAGTCTACACATTTGAGATATCAACATAAACTTTTAACAGTTGAAAACCTAGCTTCATTGTTTAATTATCCTTTAAAATCGGCTATGTTCGGAACAATATCGTCAAAGAGTTGTTATATAAATCAACTGCACATATTCTATAACTCCAAAATATTGTATACATTTATTGCAAACTGTCGGGGCCATTTTTCTTCGTTTTACATGTATAACTATTTAACACATACAAAAAATTCATTGTTTTTACTGCACTTGAAAGGTTTGATTCTCAGACATCACTTTGGCATGCCCTGCCTAAAATATATTGGTTCCGACAGCGGCATTTTTGTAGATGTGAGAAAAAAAGACTTATATGCGACTGTTCAGAAAGGACTGTGACTTACTATTGAATAGGTCTCGTTTTGTGATTGCGCACTGTTTATTGAGTTTATAAATACCAAGGTTGAACTACATTGTCATATTAAGAAATTTGCATTAGGTTTAATAACTCAGAAGTCAATCAAAATAGATCAGAAAGTGAACCGGTAAAATAATTACGTGATATTATATTAATTTTAAAGAGGGTAACAACTAAAAATAGTAAACTACTATATGTTTGAAACTATGTATATAGACTGGGAACACTACCTTAAACATACAATTACATTTTAGCAATATACAAGATAGCAAGTCAAGTTAAAACCATACAACCACCACCACCCCTTCCCCTCCCACGCCCCAAACAAAAGTATTTTACTTATACTTAAACATCGTAAGTAAACGGGCGCATTGTACCAGTCAATGGGAATTATAAATGGACTTTAGTAACCGAAATATAACGTTTCATATTAAAATGCTATTAATTATACATGTTGTTCTCAGTTGTCAGTATAACAAATATGTTTATAAATATTATAATAAAACCACTTGATTGATAATTGTATACGGTTCTAACCTCTGTGTATTCCATATACAGCATAGCTGTTTCTAACAGCAAACCAGTAGCAGAATGTATGTGATCTTAACAACTTTGTGTGAGTTGTACTTGTTATATTTTCGACCTATTTTCGAGATACACTAGGTGTCTTTTCTAACGCAATTCTTTTCAAACTTGAACATATCAGTTATAAGTTAAGATTTTGTTTTAAAATTTACGTGTGATCATTCGACTACTTTCTGAGCAAGCTCACATAAAATCATTCACCTTGAACGATAGGACGCTTTAGCACGTGGGGTAAGTATGGGTTCATCTGTTTGCACGTGGAAATGGTGAAACGCAATATTATTCTAAATTTATTTTAATTTAATCATTTTAATTGGATTCTTAAATAAATCAGGATAACATAAGACTAGTTTTTAAAAATGTATTGCTAAATAATATTTAACAGCGCAAACGCGCATTTTTGCAAATTGCAGGTTACCTCTTATAAGTTAAGATTTTCATTCAAAATTGTACATGTAATCATTGACTACACTCGTAACAAGCTAACCATAAAATCATTCATAATTGACTACCGGCCGCTTTGGCGCGTGGTGTATGTATGGTTTCATCTGTTTGTACGTGGAAATGTTGGAACGCAATATAATTCTAAATTTAATTTACTTTTATCAAGGTGGGTTCTTAAATCAGGTTATCATAAACTTAGTTTTTAAAAATGTATGGCTCATATAAATGTTTAAGAGCGCAACCGCGCATTTCGGAAAAGTGCAGGTTACCTGCAAGTGTAATGGAGACTTTGCTTACGCAACACTTTTCAAACTTTATTATCTCTCTTATAAGTAAAGATTTTCTTTTAAAATTGTAGATGTGATAATTTAACTACATTTGGTGCAAGCTAACGATTAAACCATTCATCCGTGACGATCGGACGCTTTATCACGTGGAGTGGGTTGCATGAGATTTGCCATGTGAGCCTTACATTGTTTACATTAATGTTATGTTTTCCTGAAGTAAGAACCCACCTAAAACTAGTGCAGGAAAAAGTGAACAATTATGGACACAATTATCTGAAACAATAAATTGTTTACGTTCATATGTTTACGTTCATATGTGTACATTCATATGTTTACGTCAAAATGTTTACGTTCATATGGTGCTTTCATTCATATGACTCACACAGGACAGAAAGGTATTGATACCTTTATAACGGGCATTAAACTTAAAACCATTATTTTTTATTTAAGCACTTAAATGATAACACAAAATTGCAACTTTAACATCCGATACACAATAAATCATTTAAAACAGTACCCCGTCATATTTACGGCTTTCTTAATGCATATCTGGCCAATCCTTGACTACATGTAGATATCTTATCACGTGGTTATGGTACGTGGCTTGTTGCCAACTGCGCATTTGTATCTAAACCTCGGAGTGTGTGGACCTATTTGATGATATTTATACCAATAGTGACAAAATAAATTTAAATTCGTGTTTCTCATATTATGTAAGTACACTGCTATTATTTATTTTTGTATATTATTAGTTATAATTATAGATTAATTATTTGGTTTGTTCAATTAAATTAATACTATCTTATAGATTTTCAGGTCAAACTGATTTATTTTGTTCTTGCTGTGACGAGAACTATACCGTATATAGTATTTGTCAGTATCTCATGAATAGTTTGCATTGCTAAATGCAAGAAAACCAGTATATATAATTTATTGTCAACTATAGAAATATAGGCGCCGTATAAGTGGTGTACTATAAACACGGTGCAATTATAAACATATAATAATTATACAGTAATTTCATATTTTACTTAAGTGACACTAAGTGCTTACATAGTATTTACAAACATATATTACTTATTCAGATTTTAACACTTTATATAAAAATGTAAATTATTCTAATTAGGTTACTACACTGCAATTTTGAAATAATACTAATAGTAATAATAATAATAATAATATGAAATAATAATATGAAATAATAAATAATAATTGTGCTAAGCCATTGCACGGTTAGAGGTTATTATCATACACGTGAAATAGTGAAATATAAATCAACACACAAATTATTTGCAATGTAAACTACGCATAACTATACCCATATATTATATGTAACTCTCTGGAGTCGATTTTGTAAATCGTATATTAATAGTTAATTAAATAGTTTATTTTGACTAAACTGTATATTTGTGTGCAAATAAACGTTCTATAGTGTTCCAATAAATCATTATAAATCATAATGCAAGTTATATGCAGCACATATTGAATCGTATTATACGCAATCCGATAAATATTATGATTCGGAGCACTTCATGTAACAGTCTTACACACATATTGCATCAGTCTTGTATCAGTCAGCGTACAGTTAAAACTAGTTTAATATAATTCGATATTATATTTGAAACAAAATCATAAAGACATAAAAAAATATTATAAAAAGATTTAGGGCAATTACATGTCCATAGTATACCATACATAGAAAAGTTTGATGAATTATTGCAAATTAAGGTTTTATATTATTATATGATATTTAAGACACACGGCTATTTCCTTTGCTTTACAGGTTTAGATTGCGATTAAAATTGCCAGTGGATATGTATATAAACTACATGATAGTTTATAAAGGAAGACAATACACAGCTGGATAATTCAAACTCTGTTGGTCTCTGAGTAACATTACACTTAACTTTGTAATTTTAAATCTCTGTTTATGGAGTGTAAAAACAACATATAATAATATACGAAAAAGTAGTATTGAAGGAGTTTTTAAATGACAAGTGCTATGTGCTTTTAGTTTGAAAGCGTTTGATTTTTTTGACAGTATTATAAATTTAAAGTTATTTGTGTAACTTAATGTATTTACACTGAATTAAAATGATTTTAAACGTTAATGTCCTGTTTTGTTATATGGTTTAGATAAGGAACACAAGATGTATTTTTCCTATACATTTATATTGTTTTGCTCGCTAACTCAAATCAATAAATTTATTAGTTTAAAGATTGCAATTAAGTTCAACATTGTGTGATAGTTATTTCAACATAACAACTTTTATCTTTTAACATACTTTGATCGGATCATGTTCGGTTGTGCGGAAAAATCGATTAGACAGCAATCAGGATACGTCTTGATATATGAAAGTACATGTCGGTGCAGATCTAATGAATGCTAACTACTACTGAAAGCAATAGTTACCAAATAACATTCGCTTGATTGAAGAAATAATGCAAATAAAACATACACCATCAACGACCGTTACTACTACTACTACTACAACTACTACTACTACTACAACTACTACTACTACTACTACTACTTCCACCACCACCACAACCACCACCACTACCACCACTTTCACCACCACCACCACCATCACCACCCCCACCACCACGTGGTGATCGTCATTTACGCGATAAGACGTTAAGATAATGTTCGCGTTACGTTAAAAAAAAATCTACATTTAAGATTCCGAAAAAACAAAAGACTTTAAAATCCAAGCCAGGCACAAAGTAATTTGTTCACAAACCGACCCAATATATGTTCTGACCATCAATTTTGTTTGGTATTGCAAGTTTAATGCTCGATAACTTTTGCTAAATAAATAATGTGCACTGCATTAAATAATGCGTTTTTTGAGAATATGTGTTACATTCATTTATATTAATATCAAGCATATTACCATTTAATTAACACAAAATAAATTCAAAAGAATGTTATGTCATTGGAAAGATTTCTGAATGTCTTTGCATATTCTTACTGAAGTAGGGAATCGTAAAAAATGTTAATGAACATTTTTTTTGGTCTGATGTCGAGTGCACAATACTTCAACAACTCTGTACTGGGTGATTTCATATATAATTTATATTCTCTGTAATGATAAAGACATTTGAGGGAACGCAAAGATTACTGTTTAAACATAGAAACGGAACATTATTTACAACTCTCCTTTGACAAATAAGTTTAGGTAAACATTTCCATATATCTCGCATGTTTTTATTCCGTGCTTTATGAGTGTTATATGTCCTTAACATTTTTATTTAGGCTCTTAAAGCGCTCTTCAGATCTTTTTTTATTGAAACTTGGAGATGTTTATAATATTTATGTAGTGTTCATACGGTAAATCAAATACTTAAGTGTTATCTTAAACCGTTGATTTGTGATGTTTTAAACTCCATTTGTAAAGTGTTAAGTTCGTATCACTTTGAAGTGAGCAATTTTGTCCTTGAATTCAACTGTTTCTCAAACACCATCTATCATTATTTACAAATTCATTTACATATCTTCAATATGCTCTTCACAAGAAACAAAGTGTACAATAAATAAGCAACGTTCTCAATGACATCTATAAATATGTGAACGAAGTTTTATTCAAATACCGTAAATACTTATGACCCGAACAAGAAAATTTACAGAACGACAATTACTGCTTACTGCTTACAACCTGAAAAGAGAAATATGGTCCATTTTTCTCGTTCTTTTAAAGAGCTTTTATAATTATATGAAGTTTTGTTTTATGTCCTTCAATACCTCCCTAGATTTGCTCTGCCAAAGAGCGGTATAAACTGACGGAAGGAAAGATAGATAGACGCCTGATAAGCGATTACTCTACATGTATGTCTACATTAAGGACAATACAAAGTAATGCAATTACGGTTTATTTTATTTTTTCAATCTTAAATGTTCAGCATCGTTTCGGAAATTCTTGTTAATCGGTCTGTAAAATGCAATTTCTTTTTCGTTGTGTAGCAATATTGTGACAAGTTACTCATTTCTGTGCA